>NC_053434.1:32027248-32219758 GCF_007990345.1 Gossypium hirsutum
ATAATTAAAGCTACATCTAATTTATCCGTAAATTTCCCTGAAACTAGACTCATATATCTATTCACATAAATTTTCAGAATTTTCTTTAGCCAATAGTACAGTTTATTAGTTGAAGTCTCCCCTGTTTCACTAATCGACTATCCTGACCACTCATCACTAAAATTTAATTATATCTATTAAAGGCTTCATATGGTGATTAAACTTATTTCTACTGAAAATAGACTCATTAAGGAATCTATACATATAAATTATAACTCATAATTCCTTCTGTACAATTTTAATGAATTTCTAAAGTCAGAACAGGGGACTTCAAAAACATTCTTGCCCTGTTTCACTAAAATTCAAATATCTAAAAGTATATAATTCTTTTGCTTACTCAACTTCTTTTATATGAAAGTAGACTCTTTCAGCTTTAATTTCATATCTCACTCAACTTCTAATTCTATTTCCACTATTTTTGGTAATTTTTAAAAGTTACATCAATGCTGCTGTCCAAGAACTGCTCCATTGCAATTTTTTTAAAAATTCAATATAACCCCTTATATGTCTAACCTTCCCTGCAAATTTCAAATCACAACCAATTCCAGTATTTCATCTACTTCATTTAAATACTAATTAAGTTCAACCAATCAACCATTTCAAACTAAAACATGTATATATTTCGATATCTAACGCAACCATAACATTCAAATTTACTTTTACTTCAATTCCCTATACATGCCATATAAATCCAAAAAGTTGCTTAACATAAACTACCGGAGTATATCTGGATAGTGTGATTCTTGATGTAGATCCGATCCTCCGAATGTATAAATACGTTAATCTACAAAACAATAAACACACACATGTAAGCTTATAGAAAAGCTTAGTAAGTTCATAGGCATAAAACATAAATCTTACCAAACACTTGTACACTTATACAATATACACCATTACTAAATTTACCTGTCAACCACAATCTTTGGTGAGTTCCTTGGTATAAACTCACTACTACTTATTCTTTTACCATAATTCCTTTGGGCCCATTTGTCACTTACCATCCTTGATCAAAATTAAGGAACGGTTACGGAAAATTGAGTACTTCACTTTCACTTTGACATATGACCTCTTATCACTTGTCCTTGATCAGATAAGTGTAGCTAGGCTACCACTTATCACTTTGCCACTTGATCAGATAAGTGTAGCTGAAGCTACACTTATCACTTTATCACTTGATCAGATAAGTGTAGCCACTTATCACTTTGTCTCTTGATCAGATAAGTGTAACCACTTATCACTTTGTTTCTTGATCAGATAAGTGTAACCACTTATCACTTTGTTTCTTGATCAGATAAGTGTAGCCACTTATCACTTTGTTTCTTGATCAGAAGTACTCAAATCCGGTGTTCCACTTAATTTGATCATTTATTCGATTTTCACATTTTTATTTTATTCTCATTTCAACAATAAATACATTTCATCATACATTGTATAATTCATGAAATTAACATTTAATCATTAAATTTCAGCCATATGAACTTACCTGGATCGATTTGCAGAATTTGTAAAAGTTCAGGGACTAATCGGCTACTTTTTCTTTTCCTCGACTTGTTTCGGGTTCTCGATCTAAAATGAAAATTTATTCATTCATCAGCATTTAATTCAATTCTAATTCATTTCACAATTTATGCCCTTTAATTTCGAAATTACACTTTTACCCCAAACTTTACAATTTTTACAATTTGATCCCTACTCAATTAACCCCTCAATTGATCTAATTTTTCTCAATTAACACCTTTCCAACTATTTTAGACTACTACATAGCCTTTCATACTCAAAACCGCAACACCAAACCTTAATTCCCAACTTTTTCACAATTAGGTCCCTAAAATCAATTTCTATCAAAATTACTTAATAAAATCATCATATAACAAAATTAAAGCTTCAATTCCATGTTTATTCATCATAAAAATCCAACACTCATCAATGGTAACTTTCAAAATCAGCCATGGAATCAAAAACTAATGAAATAATTAGTTGGACCTAATTGTAAAAGTATCAAAATCACAAAAATTAGAAGAAATAATCAAGAATTAAACTTACGTGATTCAAAATATGAAAAACCAGCTTATTCCAGACCTCCTATGGCGTTTTTGCTGATAAATTGTGAAGAGATCTCTAGATTTTTCACTTTGTCTTTGTTTTAAATGTTTAATTTGTTAAGTTTCCAATTTTGCCCCTGTTTCTCCTTACATTCTGCTGATTTTTTTTTACCCAACCGTCCAGCCCATATAATTTGGGCCTAATTGCCTTTAAATCCCTCCACTTTAGTCACTTAAGCTATTTAATCACAATTTAACAAATTTTACACTATTCCCAATTTAGTCCTTTTTAGTTAATTAACTATCCAAACGTTAAAATTTTCTAACGAAACTTTAATACCAACTCAATGACACTCTATAAATATTTATAAAAATATTTATGGCTCGGTTTAAAATCTTCGAGGTCTCGATACCTCGTTTTTTTATTTTAATTATTTTAATATTTATTCCTAGTACACTATTCACTATTTCAAAATTTTCCTAACTTCACATTTAACTTATACTTACTAAATTTATAATATTTCTACTCGTTTGTCAGATTTAGTGATCTCGAATCACCATTCCGACACCACTAAAAATTCAGGCTATTACAACTCTCCCCCTTTTAGGAATTTCGTCCCCGAAATTTCGTACCTGGAAATAAATTCGGATACTGAAATTTCATCAATTCCTCCATTTCCCAGGTTGCCTCCTCAGATCCATGTCGATTCCATAGACCTTAACTAGTGGTACACGTTTATTCCTCAACTCTTTAACCTCCCGAGCTAAAATTTTCACCGGTTCCTCTGAATAAGTCATGTCAGGTTGGAGCTCTATTTCCGTATGAGGAATTACATGTGATGGATCTGATCTGTACCATCTCAACATAGACACATGAAACACATTGTGAATATTTTCAAGTTCCGGGGGCAAAGCCAATCTATAAGCTACCGGACCGATTCTTTCAATGATTTCATACGGCCGATAAATCGTGGGCTGAGTTTCCCTTTCTGCCGAACCGCAAAACTTTCTTCCACGGTGACACTTTCAAAATACACGATCACCCACACTAAACTCTATATCCCTTCTCTTCAAATCTGCATATGATTTTTGCCGATCGGAGGCAGCTTTTAAACAATCTCGAATAATACGAACTTTTTCTTCAGTTTCCCGAATCAAGTCCACTCCCACCAGTTTCGATTCACTTAATTCAGACCAATATAATGGAGTTCTACACTTTCTTCCATACAGAGCTTCAAACGGTGCCATTTTAATACTAGTTTGATAACTATTATTATAAGCAAATTCGGCTAAAGGTAAATACCTTTCCCAGCTGCCGCCGAACTCAAGTATACAACACCTTAACATATCTTCTAAAATCTGAATCACTCGCTTTGACTGCCCATCTGTCTGGGGATGAAAAGCTGTGCTGAAATTTAATTTGGTGCCCAGAGCCTCCTGTAATTTACTCCAAAATCTCGAGGTAAATCTCGGATCTCGATCCGAAATAATAGATATTGGTACCCCATGTAACCTCACTATCTCAGACACATATAACTCCGCTAACTTTTCAAGCTGATAATCTGCTCTGACTGGAATAAAATGTGCCGACTTAGTTAACCGATCAACAATCACCCATATCGAATCTTTCTTCTTCGGAGTTACTGGTAATCCAGATACAAAATCCATCGTGACATGTTCCCATTTCCACTCTGGAATCATAATGGGCTGTAACAACCCTGTCGGTACTTGATGCTCAGCTTTCACCTGTTGACAAATCAAACATCTTGCTACATATTCACAGATTTCTCGTTTCATTCCAGGCCACCAATACATTTTCTTCAAATCACAATACATTTTTGTACTCCCCGGGTGAATAGAACACATACTACTGTGAGCCTCTGATAAAATATCATTTTCAAGTCTAAATTATTTGGAACACATATTCTATTACGATAATATAACATACCATTTTCATCAATGGAGTATTCTGAGCTTAACTCATTTTGAACCATCTATCGTTTTAGCATCAATTTTGGGTCTTCATCTTGTAATTCCCGAATCCGTTGAAAGAACACAGGTTTAGCTTTTAATTCCGCTAGTACAGAACCATCCTCATTAATAGATAAATGAGCACTCAATGCCCGTAATGCAAATAATGATGATTTCCGACTAAGTGCATCTGCTACGACATTTGCTTTCCCTGGGTGATAGTCAATAACAAGATCATAATCTTTCAGCAACTCTAACCATCGTCTCTGTCTCAAATTTAACTCTTTCTGAGTCATTAAATACTTCAAGCTTTTATGATCAGCATACACATAACATTTCTCACCATATAAGTAGTGTCTCCATATCTTCAAAGCAAACACGATCGCTGCCAATTCCAAATCATGTGTAGGATAATTCTTCTCGTGCGGTTTCAGTTGTCGGGAAGCATATGCCACCACTTTTCCTGACTGCATAAGTACACAACCCAAACCACTCAGAGACGCATCACTATATACTACAAACGGTACGCCCGATTCTGGTTGAGTCAACACTGGAGCCTCTGTCAACATCTTTTTCAACTGATCGAAACTCTGCTGACATTCATCTGACCATATAAATTCAACATTCTTTTGTAGTAATCGAGTCAACGGTAAGGTAATCATTGAGAAATCTTTGACAAATCGGCGATAATAACCTGCCAATCCTAGAAAGCTCCGTACTTCAGTAACATTCTTTGGAACTTTCCAATTTACCACTGCCGCTATCTTACTTGGATCCACTCTTATTCCATCAGCTGATACAATATGACCCAAAAACGCAACTTCCTGAAGCCAAAATTCACATTTACTGAATTTCGCATATAACTGTTTCTCCCGCAAAGTCTGTAATACAATCCTTAGATGTTGTGCATGTTCGGACTCTGTCTTTGAATAAATCAATATATCGTCAATGAACACAACCACAAATCTATCCAAATATGACTGAAAAATTCTATTCATCAAATCCATAAAAGCAGCAGGAGCATTGGTTAAACCAAATGGCATCACCAAAAATTCATAATGACCATATCGAGTTCGGAAGGCAGTTTTTGGCACATCACACTCTTTAACTTTCAACTGATAATACCCAGATCGAAGGTCTATCTTGGAAAATACTGCAGCACCTTTCAACTGATCAAACAGATCATCAATACGAGGCAAAGGATATTTATTCTTTACCGTTACCTTATTCAACTGCCTGTAATCTATACACAGTCTTAAAGAACCGTCCTTCTTTTTCACAAACAAGACAGGTGCTCCCCAAGGCGACATACTCGGTCTAATGAACCCTTTATCTAATAACTCCTGCAACTGCGCCTTCAACTCTTTTAACTCAGCTGGAGCCATTCTGTACGGTGTCACTGAGATAGAAGTTGTTTCGGGGATCACATCAATTACAAATTCAACTTCTCTATCAGGTGGTAGACCGGGTAACTCTTCAGGGAACACATCAGGAAATTCATTCACCACTGGCACTTGTTCGAGCTTTAAATCAGAACCCCGAGTATCAAGGATATAGGCCAAGAATGCTTCATTGCCTTTGCGTAATAATCTCTGAGCAGAGAGAGCTGAAATAATTCTGACTGTATCGCCCATGTTTTCTGACCCAACTGAGATTACATCTCCTGTTTGACATTTCAAACTGATTTGCTTATCACGACAATTCACCACCGCATCATGTCTCATTAACCAGTCCATCCCCAGAATAATGTCAAATTCCCGAAAGGGTAACAACATCAAATCAGCGGGGAATTCATAGCCTTTCACTTTCAGTGGACAATTACGACATATCAAATTAACCATCACACTATGACCTAATGGATTTGTAACTTGTATATCAAATTCAGTGGACTCAACAAATAAATTCTTTTCAGATGATAACATAGTGCAAATATATGAATGAGTAGATCCAGGGTCTATCAATGCATAAACAATAACATCATAAAGATAGAAAGTACCAGCAATTACATCAGGAGCCGTAGCTTCTTCCCTTGCTCGAATGGCGTAGGTACGTGCTGGTGCTCTATTCTCTGATCGACCAACTGATTCCCTCGTACCCGAACGGGTAGTCCCTGTAGCACTGCTCTGGCCCGAACGTCTACTTCTTTGAGGAATGGTTCTCTGTATCTCTTTCTGTTCCACTTCATCTTTTTACAGCCGAGGACAATCTCGAATAAGATGATCAGTAGCCCCACATTTATAACAAGCCCCCATTTTAGTCCTGCATTCTCCGAAATGATATCTTCCACAATATTGACACTTAGGTCGTGAAGCATTCTGAACACTGCTCACACTTGCTACAGGTCTATCGAATACCCTGAAATCAGATTGTCTTGGTCTATCTCTGCCCGATCTCCCCGACACTGATGTAGTTCGATTAATTTCTTCTCTAGATTTCTTCACTGGAAAATCTGAAAATGACTTAGAAGCACCTCTTTTGAATGGCTCTTTACTTTTTCGATCCCGCTGCATTTTTCTGTTGTATACTTCTTCAAGCTTTTGAGCACGGTCTGACAGAACAACGAACTCTCGTATTTCATTACCCCCAATCATCATTCTAATTTCATCATTTAACCCTTCTTCAAACCGGATACACATTTCTTCTTCAGTAGGTACAATGTCTCGGGCATATTTGCTGAGGTAGACAAATTCTCTTTCATATTCAACTACTGATTTATTTCCCTGTCGTAGGTCGAGGAATTCCCTTTTCTTTTTATCCAAATACCGTCTGCCCACATATTTCTTCTTAAATTCATTTTGGAAAAATTCCCAAGAAATTTTCTCTGCCGGAACCACAGCCTCGATCGTCTCCCACCAACTATAAGCTTCTTCTTTCAACAGAGACACAGCACATCTCAAATAGTCATCTGGTGAGCAAGCCATTTCTTTAAAAATTCTTATCAAACTCTGTAACCAATATTCAGCTTTGACGGGATCATCATCAGTCCTTCCCCGAAATTCTTCGGCTCCAAGTTTTCTAAGCCTTTCCAATGGAGAACGCTTACTAGATTCAGTCGTTGTAGAAGGTGGAGGAGCAACCGGGGGTACCATCGATGGAGCAGTAGGGGGAGGAGGTGGTTCAGCCTGATTTCTTTCTTGCCTCATTTCAGTATACCACTGATTCATAATCCCATAAATCATATTCTTTAATTCATGCTCTCGCATTTGGGAAATCGGAACATCACTGCTTGCTCTTTGTTCAGAATTCTGTGCTCTACTGTTAACTTCTTCTTGATCAGTACGTTCAGGTATATTTGACATCTTTATAATCGGAGAGTATCTATAAAAATAACAAAGATTAGATCGGATCATACACATCACACTATCACAGATTTATATGGCATGTATTTCTAAACACTTTACACTTCACACATATTCCGAGGACCGGCTAAACCAGGCTCTGATACCAATAAAATGTAACACCCCTTACCCAATACCGTTGCCGGAGTCGAGCATGAGGCGTTACTTGACTTAACTTAAAAGTTCGGGGCATAAAAATTTACTTTCAAATTTAATTTCATCATTCATAATAAAGCTGTCCACCTGTACAGCAGTCACTAAAATAATTATAATTAAAGCTACAAAACTCTAAATTTATATCCGTAAATTTTCCCTGAAACTAGACTCATATATCTATTCACCATAAATTTTTCAGAATTTTTGCTTTAGCCAATTAGTACAGTTTATTAGTTGAAGTCTCCCCTGTTTCACTAATCGACTATCCTGACCACTCATCACTAAAATTTAATTATATCTTATTAAAGGCTTCATATGGTGATTAAACTTATTTCTACTGAAAATAGACTCATTAAGGAATCTATACATATAAATTATAACTCATAATTCCTTCTGTACAATTTTTAATGAATTTCTAAAGTCAGAACAGGGGACTTCAAAAACATTCTTGCCCTGTTTCACTAAAATTCAAATATCTAAAAGTATATAATTCTTTTGCTTACTCAACTTCTTTTATATGAAAGTAGACTCTTTCAGCTTTAATTTCATATCTCACTCAACTTCTAATTCTATTTCCACTATTTTTGGTAATTTTTAAAAGTTACATCAATGCTGCTGTCCAAGAACTGCTCCATTGCAAATTTTTTTAAAAATTCAATATAACCCCTTTATAATTGTCTAACCTTCCCTGCAAATTTCAAATCACAACCAATTCCAGTATTTCATCTACTTCATTTAAATACTAATTAAGTTCAACCAATCAACCATTTCAAACTAAAAACATGTATATATTTCGATATCTAACGCAACCATAACATTCAAATTTACTTTTACTTCAATTCCCTATACATGCCATATAAATCCAAAAAGTTGCTTAACATAAACTACCGGAGTATATCTGGATAGTGTGATTCTTGATGTAGATCCGATCCTCCGAATGTATAAATACGTTAATCTACAAAAACAATAAACACACACATGTAAGCTTATAGAAAAGCTTAGTAAGTTCATAGGCATAAAACATAAATCTTACCAAACACTTGTACACTTATACAATATACACCATTACTAAATTTACCTGTCAACCACAATCTTTGGTGAGTTCCTTGGTATAAACTCACTACTACTTATTCTTTTACCATAATTCCTTTGGGCCCATTTGTCACTTACCATCCTTGATCAAAATTAAGGAACGGTTACGGAAAATTGAGTACTTCACTTTCACTTTGACATATGACCTCTTATCACTTGTCCTTGATCAGATAAGTGTAGCTAGGCTACCACTTATCACTTTGCCACTTGATCAGATAAGTGTAGCTGAAGCTACCACTTATCACTTTATCACTTGATCAGATAAGTGTAGCCACTTATCACTTTGTCTCTTGATCAGATAAGTGTAACCACTTATCACTTTGTTTCTTGATCAGATAAGTGTAGCCACTTATCACTTTGTTTCTTGATCAGAAGTACTCAAATCCGGTGTTCCACTTAATTTGATCATTTATTCGATTTTCACATTTTTATTTTATTCTCATTTCAACAATAAATACATTTCATCATACATTGTATAATTCATGAAATTAACATTTAATCATTAAATTTCAGCCATATGAACTTACCTGGATCGATTTGCAGAATTTGTAAAAGTTCAGGGACTAATCGGCTACTTTTTCTTTTCCTCGACTTGTTTCGGGTTCTCGATCTAAAATGCAAATTTATTCATTCATCAGCATTTAATTCAATTCTAATTCATTTCACAATTTATGCCCTTTAATTTTCGAAATTACACTTTTACCCCAAACTTTACAATTTTTACAATTTGATCCCTACTCAATTAACCCCTCAATTGATCTAATTTTTCTCAATTAACACCTTTCCAACTATTTTAGACTACTACATAGCCTTTCATACTCAAAACCGCAACACCAAACCTTAATTCCCAACTTTTTCACAATTAGGTCCCTAAAATCAATTTCTATCAAAATTACTTAATAAAATCATCATATAACAAAATTAAAGCTTCAATTACATGTTTATTCATCATAAAAATCCAACACTCATCAATGGTAACTTTCAAAATCAGCCATGGAATCAAAAACTAATGAAATAATTAGTTGGACCTAATTGTAAAAGTATCAAAATCACAAAAATTAGAAGAAATAATCAAGAATTAAACTTACGTGATTCAAAAATATGAAAAACCAGCTTATTCCAGACCTCCTATGGCGTTTTTGCTGATAAATTGTGAAGAGATCTCTAGATTTTTCACTTTTGTCTTTGTTTTAAATGTTTAATTTGTTAAGTTTCCAATTTTGCCCCTGTTTCTCCTTACATTCTGCTGATTTTTTTTTACCCAACCGTCCAGCCCATATAATTTGGGCCTAATTGCCTTTAAATCCCTCCACTTTAGTCACTTAAGCTATTTAATCACAATTTAACAAATTTTACACTATTCCCAATTTAGTCTTTTTTAGTTAATTAACTATCCAAACGTTAAAATTTTCTAACGAAACTTTAATACCAACTCAATGACACTCTATAAATATTTATAAAAATATTTATGGCTCGGTTGAAAATCTTTGAGGTCTCGATACCTCGTTTTTTTTATTTTAATTATTTTAATATTTATTCCTAGTACACTATTCACTATTTCAAAAATTTTCCTAACTTCACATTTAACTTATACTTACTAAATTTATAATATTTTCTACTCGTTTGTCAGATTTAGTGATCTCGATTCACCATTCCGACACCACTAAAAATTCAGGCTATTACAGATACTATCTACCAATGATAAGTATTCGTTGTTGTATATAAGAGGGTATAAGCTCAATTATCTTTGCGTGAAGTCTGTTGACTTATTGTTATTTATATATGTACGTTTACGTCCAGTTTTTCCTGCTTATGGAACTTGATTTGGAAAGGGTTGTACATTTTTATTTCTGGAGGCCACTAAGTTCTTTTGAACTTACCCTATTTCTTTTCCTTTTCCATGTGGTACCACGACGTAGGGGCTTGTGGAAGGGACTCTAATAAATTCTAAAAGTAACATGTTTTAGCCTCATTCTTAATATGTTTTTGGATGATTATTTGATTTCAAATGGTGAATTTTATGCTCCCAACCCTGTAAATTTATGTTTCTATACTTAGGAGAGCATTTAAGAGCAAAATGAGCGAAAAAAGAGTGAAAATCAGAAGATCGAAGTAAGTTTCAAGAGCCACATGGGCTGGGCCATTTCACATGGGCTGGACACATAACCATGTGAGCCATACGGGGTACCACATATCTATGTACCAGACCGTGTCAAATTCACAAATTACAATTCCAGCAGTGTGAAAACGTGAAAACGCGATTTTTAGGGTTTTCAGGCATTTTAAGACTTATATATGACAAAAATAAGAAGAGGAGAGTAAACTGTCAGAGAATACTCAAGAAAACAACTCGAAAAACACCCTTAAAGCCGACTTTGAAGCAGATTTCCATCAAGATTGAAGATCTCTTTTTGATTTTGTTTGAAGTTTATTATCAGTTTCTTTATTTCTTGTGGTTATACTGTCTTTGAGATGTTTTTATTTGCTATTATGAACTAATTTTTAAATACCTAGGGGAGATGAACCCTATGATGAATTCTGTCTTTTGGTTTCTATTTTACACAATAAATACTTGAATCTTGTTCTTAATTATGTGTGCTTAATTATTAGTTTAATATTTCTGAACTATTAATCCATATTTGTTGTGCTTAAATCAGAGGAGGAATAGACCTTGTTTAAGAGTACATCTAGAATAATTGAGTGGAGTTGTATACAATCCTAGAAATAGGACGACATAAATCTACCAGATTGGAGTCAAATCTAATAAAGGGATTCAAAGATAGAGTTAATGCGATAATAGGGGTTTTGATTAGAAAGAAATTTCAATTAATCAACCCAGAGTTAGTTGCTCTTACTCTCGAAAGAGATATTAGCATAATTTAGGGATTTCTAAGAATTAAGATACTAAGTGAAGAAATTTTTTAATGTTGATTGATAATGATAGATGAAATCTAAGTGGAGTCTTTTCTGGGTATTATTTCGCTTCTTGGTTGTTAATCGTTTATTTTCTTGATTTGTTCTTTGTCGTGTTCATAGTTAATTTAATTAGTTAATTTTAGTTTTTAATCAATCACTCCAATTTATCAGTTAAATAATAAAAAGACGGTAATTACTAATACTTTTAGTCCTCGTGGGAACAGTATATTTACTCACCATAGCTATACTATTAATTGATAAGTGCATTTGCCTTAGTCAAATTTTTAGTTGGTTTTGTGGACATCAGACTCAGCTAGAAAAAAGCGACCTCAGTTGTGAGCCTCGCCTATGTTTGTTTTGTAACATGCATATGTACAATTTAGGGTGGCTTGATTATCATTTTTTTTTATTTTGAAGCGATGAATATTTTTCTTACTACGAATATATTATATGAACTGCTTGGGCACCCTGAATGACCTATTTGGCGAATAGTTTTGAAGTGCCTTACTTTGTTAATTATGGCTCAATGGTTTCAACTATTTTATTATGGCAAATTGCCAAATGTTTTCCTACGTTTTGCTAAGAATATAAATATAATAAATAAATTTTAAGTCTGTTTTCAGTTGTAACGCCTTAGTTCGCCAGCTAAGGGTTGGGGTCTTGCAATAATTTTATAAAATACAAAGGGGCCAATGTGATATTTTCTATTTTAAGGGGGATTAGTCTTGCAAGCCTCATTAGTGTTACCTTTGCCTCCATCCAACACTTTCGATCTATTAACTTGTGTAACATGGCATACAGAGTCATCTAAAAATCATGGTGAACAAACTTATACCTCTTCTACAAAAGTTAATTTTCCTTCCAAAAAAGTTTCCTCTCGAGTCGTCAAACCTTTGGCAATTCAGTTATAGCTCAAGAAGTCATCAATTCTTTCAAAGGAAAAAAATGAGATCATGCAACATAGCGATTAAACTTGATCTTGAGAAAGCCCATAATAAACTAAAGTGTGGTTTCATAAAAAGGTTCTCTACTGCTTTAACTTTCCTATTCATTGTATATATCTCATTATGAAGTGTGTCTCAACCCTAACCACTTCAATAAACCTAACCACTTCAAGTTTATTGAATGGCTCGAACTGCAAAGCTTCAGTCCTTTTAGAGGAATACAACAAGGAGATTCTCTTTCTCATTTTCATATTATGCTTGGAAATTTTGAACTACTAGATTTTGGAGGCAATAGAGACTTGGCATTGGTTCTCTATACCCATCTTGAAGGGTGGTCTAAAAGTCTCTCATCTCTTTTTTGCTGATGATGTGATCCTTTTCTCTAAAGGGGGCAAGAACTTTTCAAAATCTATTAAAACCATATTGGAGACCTTTATGAAAGAATCGGGCCAATACATCAACTTATAAATCAGAGATCCTTTTTTCACCCAACATTAGTGACCTTAGAAAATTTAGAGTCTCGAATATTTTGAACATAAATGCCATCGAGGACCTTGTAAAATACTTGGCTTTCCACTCCATTTGAAGAGAGTATGAAAACAAGACTATGGCTTCATTACGGGAAAAGTGTGAAGAAACTTAGCTCCTCGAAAGGAAATCTTTTTTCCCTAGCTAGAAGATTTGTGCTCATCTAGTCCACCACTGCAATGAACCCCAATTATTTCATGCAAAATAGAATGTTTCTAACTAAAATTTGAAAGTCCATTAGTTGTATAAACTAGAACTTCCTTTAGGAAGGATCCAAAAATTGAAAAGAATATATTTACCTAATCGAGAGAAAATAGCTAAACCTGAGGTGGAGGGGGAATTTGGAATCAAAAGAATGAAGCTGATAAATCATGCCCATCTTCTCAAACTAGGATGACGACTTATACAAAAGAAAAAAAATTATACTTCCAAGGATAAGTGTTGAATCAGCTCATGGTAAGTCTTGAATCAGCTCATGGTAAGTCTTGAATATATACTTGCAATTTTTTCCTAATTCAATCTGATCAACTAAACTTAGAAAGTTGATTGCTTTGATCCAAATCCAAATCAATCTTTAAGATATCTTGTTTTGTGTAGTTTGGATTTCAAGGATGTTTCGGTTTTTGTCCAACGTATCATTTAGAATCAAAGCCCAAGGATTTTGTTGCTAAAATTTTCCAACTTAAATATGATAAGTTTTCTGAGTAGGTAGTGCTAGACATCGGTTGGCATTGGTCTTGGCACTGCTCAAAAACTGCCTCAACACATTGAATTGTGATGGCTCTTCTTTAGGCAATCAGGTGACAGGTAGTCACCATTTATAAGTTTTTGCAACCAATATGATTGTTGAAATATGGGCATTATGATATGATTTTTTTTAAATAATTAAGGGAGGAGAATGAGATTTTGTTTGGGATCGAATCCAATCTCCAATATGATGTTTTACTTGTAAAGGATTTAAGCATCTCTCAATTATTGAGCTTGATGCCTCGTCTGTCATTAGTCAAATGAAGAGTACTGCAACTGGTAACATTATGCTTGAGCAGGACTATTTTGAAGACATTTTAGCTTAGTTGATTGCAACATATCTATATGAAGGGAATAGATGCACTACTCACTTGCAAAGGAGGACGATAGTTTTAGTCCATCTAGGATTAAGGTCAGTTTTAGAACTTTTTAATGATATGTTGTCTATTTCAATATTCTGTTTTTATGGTTGATAAAGCCAACTATAATGTGTACGACGCGCGCTATAGCTTAAGTAATGCTATGTTATTCTTTTCTTAAAAAAATATTTTTAAAAGTCTTAAAAACACAGGTTAACAAAATCCTTATTTAATTATTATTCTTTAAATATATTTTTACAAAATTAACTAGAAGGGATAATAAATATCAAAATTATATATTAATTTTGATTTAATATGTAATGTCATACATGAACTTTAATATTGTGTGATTTTATACATAAAAATTTGATTTGATCCTATTTTTAAAAATTACTAACAATATTATTAAATTAATACCGTTTTACGTTCGAGATATTGCATACACAAATAATTTTATTAATCAAATATAAAAAATAAATGTATGTATTTATTTATTTAAATGTATATAATTGAATTGAAATTGAAATTTCATATATATAATTACATCAAATCAAAATTTATGTATTAAATTAAACATTAAATTAAAAAATTATGTATAAATTTAATATTTTATCGTAAATAAAATAATAATCGCATATAACTTTGTTTAAAGTAAGTTCGCATTGAAACCATGAATCTATAAAAATAGCTTTTAACCAGAGTAAAAATCAGAGAAAGACGAAAGGGGCTTACTAGCCCAAATCTCAAGGCTCAAAGTTGGGCCTTTTTGGACAAATAAAATGACAGACCATTTATTCATAAAAGAAAAAAAAAAGGGTCCATAACAAAACAAAGCTTTCCACTTACCTAACACACAGATTATTTATCCAGAGATCGTTGTTTTTTATTTCCTCCTCCTCTCTTTAGGGTTTCGACACTCCGATTCTATCATCAGAGATGTGGCACGAAGCTCGGAGATCAGAAAGGAAGGTCCACGACATGATGGACGCGGCTCGAAAGAGAGCACAAAGACGGGCCATATTCCTTTCCAAAAGACGCGGCGACCCTCAACAATCCATTCAAGTCGTCGGCTCTCGCTGCCGTATCCACCGTGACGATGCTCTTTATCATGCCACTCAAGATCAGCAAGGCTTGTAAGTCAATTTATCAATTTTCGGTTAAATATTACCTTCTTAGCCTTCCATTAATTATCTCAAATTTATTCCTTTTGCTTACAGGATTCCTTGGAATGGAAAACAAGATATTTTAATCGATAGGTATATATTTTTTATTTCTCATTTATCTTCATTTCTAAGATCCTTTTAGACGATGCTTTTTTTTTAAACTGATTAGCATTTGCTTATATTTTAGATTCGATGGCCGAGCTCTTCTTGATTTTATTCGCGAGCCAGGGACACGACATTTTAGGAATCAAGAGAAGTCTGAAGAGGAAGAAGAAGTAGAAGAGTTTGTTAATTTCGAGCGTTATCGGGATTTAATTAAGCATCGCCGTAGAGGATGTCGGTACTTTTTTATTTCTTGGAATTGATAAACTCTGTTTTTGGTTCACTTTTGTTTGTTTCGTGTCCCTCCTATTTTTTGGTTATAACGGCAAAAGTCTGTTATAAGAATAGCGATTAGTTTTCAAATAAGCTTTATGTGCTGAGGTTTGTATCTTTTGACAGTTACCGACGAGGATGGTTTACAACATGTGAATGTAGAAATGGAGGCAAAAGTAATCGCACCGTTCCAATCAGACAGGTTTAGTATATTCTTTTCTCAGCTATTTGTGCCGATTTGATAAGATAGGTGATGCATGTGATGGTGCTCAAAGCTTTTCCGAAAAATAAAAATTTATTGGCATGCCATCTGCATAAAAGTTTCCAACAGTGTCTTGCTCTTTGCAATTTTTTTTTTCATTCTGCATAGGGCTTTAGGGTGATCTTAGACATGGAGATAAGATGGTGGTTGCAGGAGATGTATTTTCCAAGATTTATTCTATTTGGAATAAATGTTGAGATGCGTTAAGTTTTTATAAAAGATCCAATTTATAGACTTGTCTTGCATTTTACTTTCTCTCATATGATTTTTAGCTATTTATAAATTAACTTTGATAGGTTTATTATTTGTTTTAGTAGTCTTCTTTTAAAGCAGGAAAAAAGCTTTTTTTTTTTTTTTCAGTTCATATATATGATGAAGATCATTCAGTTAGCCTGTTTTTATAAGGTTTTGTTTTGACTGTTTCTAGAAGAGATGAGTGTGCTTCATTTTGGTTTCTTTTGGCATATACAATAAAATTTATTCCTTGGTTTCAAGTTTGCTGGTTTTACTAATGCTGATACCTCTGACTGCTTTTTGTGGTTATCTTGGTTATTCCTTTCCTTTTGGTATATTTGGCAGATCACAGCCGGCTCAACCAACTAATAAGGGTTCATATTCTCAAGTTGGATTCTCTTATGATGGAAATGGGAAAGAGGAAGCTCAGTTTTCAGATGCTGATGAAGAAGATGAGGAGGAAGAAGATGATGATGATTTCAACAGTGATGATAGTAATGATGAAGGAATGGATATAATAGCAAAAGAATTTGGAGTGAAAAGGTATGGCTGGCTTGTTTACATGGACAAAAAAGCAAAAGAGGAGGAAAAAAGACAGAAGGAAGTAATCAAAGGCGATCCTGCAATTGTAAGTTGGATAAGACACCATGTTTGTTGTTTCATTTTATTATTAGCATTGTTGATAACAAATCAGAAATTCTGAATTTTTAGAGGAAACTGAGTCGCAAAGAAAGGAGGAAAGCTTCTCAAATAGAAAGGGAGAAAGAAAGAGAAGCTGCTCGGATAACTGGATCACGAGTACTTCATAATGATCCCTACCGGTATAAAATTTGGAAGATCTCTATTACAAACTGGTAGAACTAGTTATGACGTCATACCTAAAGTGTTGATGATTTCTTTTGCCACATACAGGGAATCTAGGCGGAGTCCAACCTATGATGCTTATCCACGTTCTAGGAGGTATAGTCTGATCTATGTTTCTCTTGAAGCAATTATTTGAGTAGTAGAAAAGGAATTTATGTATAGGTTATCCTATTCAGGTCAAGATCACGTTCATACTCTCCATCATACTCAAGGCGCCATGCGCGTGGTGGTTATTCTGATGACTCTTATAGAAGTAAACCAAAGACTCCCAAAATAGAGTATATAACGGAGTTTGGAGGCTCTGGAGACAGGGATGGACCAAAGCTTGAAGGATTTTCTCCGCCATCATCTCCTCCACCTCAGGCTGACATGTCAAATCGGTCGGAGCACTCGACCTTTAATTCTTGCAAAGATAGATTGGACAGTCTTTACTCTGCTGCAGCTTATCCCCATTTTGTTGCCTGAGGCAGTCTTTTCTGGTTTAAAATAGACCTGCCCTAGGGTTATCAGCATAACTGGAAAGAGGGAGTCAGAAGGAGGCTTCCCTTTTGAAGCTCATATGTTTCCTGAAATGGAATTTGTGTGAATGCTTCCCAGTATCACAAAATCATGACCATGGACGTATCTGATGCTTTTCCTTTCCTGCAGGCTATCATCTGGTCCCATACTTGAGGCACTACATGTTGACCCTGCATCTGGTGTGTCTCTTGATAAAGAAAAGAGCAGTAAAGTATCAAAACCAGCAGTAAGGTATCACTATAATTTATGCTTTTATTATTTTATTTGTTATGAAAGGGTTATTTAATTCTATTTTTTGTAGTTGCCTTGAGTTTTTATTTCCTTTCTGTCAGTGGATTACCAACATTAGCCAAGTTGACAAAAGCAAGTGCATCCGGAGGACCCTCAAGACAGGGGCAGATTGATAAGAAAGAAACTCCTCAAGAGCGGCTAAAAAGGATTATGAACAGACAGTTAAACAAGCAAAGTACGCATACGCATTCTCATCTTGGTCTTTTCCTAGTTCTTTTTAGCTATTTATTTGTATACTTGGAAGAAAAGAGAGGCAGTAAGTTGTTACAAAGAGAGTTTCAGAGTTTTTAGTTTCACGTGTTTTCTGGGGTTACTTGCATTCATGGCCTGATAAGCTGATGTCTCTATAGTTAAGAAAGACACTGCTGCGGAAATGGCTAAGAAGCGAGAGCAGGAGCGCCAAAGACTGGAAAAACTTGCAGAAACAAGCCGATTAAGTCGTCAAAGGCATCGCAGCCGCAGTAGGAGTTACAGTCGCTCTCCTCCAAGGTATATGTCCTGGACTATTTGTATTACTATGTCCTCCAATCCATATGGCTGACAGTGAATGATTTTTGCAGTAGAATAATGTCTCCATGGAAAGCAACCAAATAGAATGAGTTTTTAGGAGTCCATGTGGTGTTTAATTTATTTATTGTTGTGAGGGAACTTGGAGGTAATAAGATGCTTTAGTAGCCTGATATGCAAAGAGGAGTTGCTGGTTGAAGTTTAAACAAAATAGATACCCATAGAACTTATGATATGTCTCAGTTTAGACCATAAAGGTTTATTTTGGTCCCTTTTGCTTTGGCCATCTGGTCAAAGACTTAAGCGTGTTATTATTTTCTCTTATCTGCTATAAATAACATATTGCATGGGGTCATTTCTGATATTTACAGGGAAACTATGTATTTAGGGTGATAAAACTTGGTGTTTGCTCTCTTATTAGATGTTGTAATGTTTGTCTGGTGAATTATTTCTTTACTGCAGAAGATATCGACGGAGTAGAAGTCCAAGTAGGAGTAGGAGTTCTAGAAGATATTATTCTCGGTCACGATCACGATCTAGGTCCCACTCTTACTCTCATTCACGTTCACGCTCAAATTCCCGTTCACCCAGGTTGTGGCTCTGTGCTGTTAGTCAGAAATTTTTGTGTTGCTTTATGTGTAGTAGTTGGATGCTGATCAAGGGCTTTGTAAAATGCAGGGTAAGAAGCCGTTCAAGGTACTGAGAAGGTGATTGACATAAATGTTGCAGGCAAAGCTATTTGATATATTATGTAAGGCGATGCTAGTTTTGGGTAGCTTGTCAATATATATGAGAAATGTTGTAGGGTGTTTTTGAGTTACGGTATCTTCTTATCAATCTATTGGGCTTTTGCATTTTATGTAATATAAATAAGTAATTTTTAATTCAGTAATTGAAATTTGACTCTTATAAATACTGCTACTACTAATAATAAGCCAGTTAAATAATTTGTTGACTTATGTCATCACTTGTTAAGGGGTAAGATGTCTTCGAATTAAAACTTCCAAACCTGGCCATCTCAAGTAAGAAAAGTAGCAAATTTGCACTCTTCAGCTGTGGAGCATTTTTCATATGAGAAAATTTTGAGATTTGTTACGTAAAGGTTGGGGGTATACCAGATTATGGTTCTGAAAAAAGTTTGATTCGGTCCTTTTGTATTAATTTTTGTATATTATCATCTTTTATATAAAAATAAATTTTAAAAATATAATACATCGAATACATTAAAAATATTTATTAGTTTCCTAATTAATTGAGAATACATTAAAAAAATTTGTGCTTGAATAACATTAACATTGTTGCGACTCAACAAGTAATACTTTCAAAATGGTAGTAATATTAATAATAAAATAAAAGTTATATAATATTCAAACTATAACAATAAAATGATAGTAATATAATAGTAAGATTGTAGCAAAACTAACATAAAAGAAGCAAAACAATATAATAGTAACAAAACATGTAAAAAACTTTAGACTTATTTGGGTAGGGCCGAGCTTGAGCTAAAAGAATCCTAATCGAGGCTCGGTTTATTTGAAAAATGGGTCTTATTTTTTTGTCCAAGTCTATTTTTCAGGCCTATATTTTTACTCATATAATATTCGGGTAGGCCTTCGAGTCTAGGTGGGTGGTCCGACTCATAATTAAGTCTAGCTGGGAGATGTCTAATTGCTTTTCTGAAAAATGATTTGGTTTAAGATTTGTGAAAAAAGTACTTTTAAAAAAAATAAATGTTCATTTTAAACATAATTTTATTAAGTAAAGATATATTTAAATAATATTTAAATTCGTTAATATTATAATATTTTAGTAAGAGTATAATAAATAATTTATTTTAACTAATTATTAATATTTTGAAAAAAATATAAATTTTAAATATTTGTAAACAATTAATATTAATTATTTGTAAATTTTAATTTAAATATATAATTTATATTTTAAATATTATTAAAATATAACCCTTACAAATTTAAATATATAATGTTATATATTTGAAATAAATTTCAATAGAAAAATCATTGTATATCCAATATAAATATTACATAAAATACATAAATAAGAATTAAAAAAGTTATCATTTCTTCAGACAAAAGAAAATTATGTAAACACTTACTCAAAATTTCACTTATCAGATTCTATTGTGGAAGACAAATTTTTTTTTGAAGAATTCCCCATGATATATTTGATCCATGCATAATATCATGAAAAATGGTACAAATTTTTTACTACTACTTAGTATCGACAATAGGTCTAAAAAAATAATTTAAAAATATCAAATTTAAATATTATACTTTGTCGAAGTAAGTAAGAAACCATAGTATATATGTTTGGAATAGATTCTGTTTTGAGAGGGTTGAAAAAAGATTATCTCATTGAAAATTTTCTAAAAGTGTTTTCCTCAAAAACAAAACCAAAAAAAATGCTCTTACTTTTGGTTCATAAGCACATTTAATTTAAAAAATACTTGTCTAACTTTGTTTGTGACTCCAAAAGGCACAATTGACCATAAGAAGCAAAATTTTAAAGGTGACAATTGAGTCATTTTGAGTTTTAATTTGGTTTAGATTTATTTTACATCGAATGTAATTATATATTTATATAAGTTAAATTTTTGCGTGTAGTTATAATTATTAATTTATTATATTTTTAAGTAATAAAAATATAAATTGTAATTATATACTTGTATTGTCATTTGTTATCATCAAAATAATATAACATTTATTAGTTGTATAGAACCAATAGCATTAAATAATTTTATCATAAAATACGATTAATTTTATATTTAAAATAATTGATTAGATAAACCTAATTACAGTGCATTATGATTTATATTATTATTCATTATGAGATAAGAAAATTTTAGTAAATAAAAAAATTTTAAAAATAAAATGAATACTAATCATTTTATGATATCTCATAATCTTAAATCCTTAAATTGAACAAGAAAATATGAATTATTGTAATATTAAGTGGAGTGTTAAGATAATTGTGAAGTTATTTATTATATTTTAAGACGAATAAATGAATAGAAGTGAAGGTATGAAATGTTTAGAAAAGAGGATGGTTGGATAGAAATGAGACTTTGCAAGGAGGATGTCATGTCTTGTGGTTGGACAACATAGGATGCCCCACATGTCGGTTCTAAGTGCCAAACCGCCCTTTGTCTTTCACACTAACCTTAATCTTGACTTTCTTTTTCACATTGATTCTACTTCCAACTCTTCATTAAATGATCCCAGAGATTGAGGACCTTTTTTGGTAGTCTTAATTGAATTCATTTTTATCAATAATTAAATCTTCTCTTACTGTTGGATTGAAGTCATGTAATTCGGAAGAATCCAACTTGGCCTTAAAACATATCATCTTTCCTTTCTGTCATCACAACCCTTTAATTTTACATTTTATCTTTTCAATGAAATAAAGCAAAGCAATCTATAAAAAGAAAAAGAAAAATTACCCTCATGGTTTAATCCAAAATATCTGTTACGCTAGGGATCACTTTAATCACACACAAGGACCCTTTGTATTTAGTAAGCTCATTACAATAATAATTTCATGAAAATAAAAATAAAATATTACGATTAACCTTTTGTTACTTTATTCTAACTAAAAGAAACAACGAAAATCCATGATAAAGAATATTGCTTTGTTTTTCACTAAAATTGTAGTTTAGAGAGAAGGAAGCATGTAGAAATTTGATTCTAGCATGCAATGGATCCTTATTAATTTGATAGTTAAATGAAGCACTTTAAGTAGGGTTTACCTGCTCACATTATTCCTATAAATTAAGCTTCTCCAAACCCCACTTGAGTAAATAATTATAGGGGAAGCACATGGAAAAGTGTATCTTTTATTTGATTAATTTAATCAAGCTAATTACACACAATC
Organism: Gossypium hirsutum; assembly: GCF_007990345.1. Taxonomy (NCBI): domain Eukaryota; kingdom Viridiplantae; phylum Streptophyta; class Magnoliopsida; order Malvales; family Malvaceae; genus Gossypium; species Gossypium hirsutum. Next base: position 32,049,484 of record NC_053434.1, read on the forward strand.
TTTATCCAACTAATTGAATAAATCAGTAGGTTAGATGAGATCCTTGTCCTGCAATATTATGCCTTACATACCCATTATAATCACCACCAATGTTGCTTTTCACTTTACAAATAGGAATTTAATATTAACACATTTATTATTTTATAGAGATATGCATAACTGTATTAATTTATTGTCTAGTCAAAAATGGTGCCATGCCTGAAATTTGGATATGAAGTTGAAAGATGATAGGGAATGAGATTTCATGGGTCACAAGACAAAGATAATTTCTGTCTGACATATGTCTGGAATTGAAAAGCATTAATTAATTAATGGGACTATTTTTGTTTATGAAATGGTTGTGTCCAAAGTCTGCCCTCAAATCGCTTAATTTTGACATTTTGAAAAGATATCATCAAAATAAATCGAGAAGAAGAAAATTATGTTGATTGCATTGCAAATACCACATTATTTGATATTGCTACAACAGAAAATTATGATTAATAATTGAAATTTTTTGAGAACATTCGCAAATATAGGAGTATAAATCAGACTATAATACTTGTAATCTATTTGAATTTAATTTAAATTTTTTTGAATTCGATTCAATAATTATTGAACTAAACTAGAGTAGTTTGGGTTATCGATCATGCACAATTAGAGTTTATTAATACTTGGCTCAAATGACTAATGAACCTTATCAAGCTTCTTTTTTTTTAATATATATTTTAAATATTTTTATATGGTTAAATTATGTTATTGCCCTTAATATATATTATTAATCTTAAACTTAATTATTGAGCCGAGCTCAAGCTTGAATATGTATGAGCTTAATTGAGCTTGAGTTGGAGCTCAAGTACGAAATTTGAAAAACAAGCTTGAGCTTGAGTAGCATGATTATATTTTGAGTTAAGCTCAAGTTCAAAATAGATGTTTGATCAAACTCAATTTAAACTCTAAATTTCAAGTCGAACTTATCAGTAATTGAGCTCGGCTTGACTTGATGACACCCCTAATTCCTTGATAGGTAACTCTAGTTCCCTTTGATAATGTTTCAGTCTAATATGCCTTTTTCACTTGATGCATACATAGGGTAAGAAGTCGGTAAGTACTAGCTAGAATAATCATCCTTGTATACCAATTCTCTTTCATCTTGGCAAAATCACTACAATGATTGGTTATGTTGAATTAAACTCTGAGATTTGATCCACTTGGTGGGCATAGAAAGAAACAAAGTGATCGACGATGATGATGAATTTTGTCCATTATTCAAAAACTTGAATCAATCAATATCCAATTAAGCATATGATTCGTCTTTACCAATCAAGCTAATGAGTTGATTATGGAAACAGATAAGGACATAATAGTCAAAGGATGGATCCATTCAGAGTTTCCTTTTTGTGAACGTAAATGAACCCAAGGTAGAAGATGGGTTGACTAATGGGTTTTTTTTGGAGGTAGGGAACATATGTGTGGGGCTGACCAAGTTAGCGAAGCCGCCCACTACTTTGTGTTGAACCAAATCAGGAAGCTCGATTTTCTTGTTCTTCCACCCAAACAATTCTACGCAGTGTCCCTACCTATCTATCCTCCCATTTCCTTACTTTCCTTCCTACACCTTTTTTCGTAGCTACCATGCCATTTGTTTCAACCTTCCCCTCTAAACTACACTTAGATTCCTTTTATAATTATATAACTTTTTTGATAAGTTAGTATTTTGGGCGTTTTACTCAAATATGCCCTTTAAATAATATAATTACCGAAATGGGCTTTTTTTTACATTATTTACTGGACTAGGCTGTTTCCCACGAAAACGCGTCTACGTAAGCGCAATTTTGTAGTACGTATTAGCAAAACGCTCCCTTAGGGGAGCGCTTTGTCCACATTAGCAAAAAATGCCTCCTTGAGGGCGCGCTTTGCTGACGTGGACAAAGCGCTCCCCCAGGGGAGCGTTTTGCCCGTGTAACAGTCAAATTTTTCACTGTTGGAAGAAAAAAAACCTATAAACCCCCCCAAATCATTTTTTTTCACACAAATCTCTCAAATTTCTGTAATTCTCTCAAAATTCCTTTCCCTTTAATTATTTTTCACACAATTCTCTCATAATTCTCAACATTCTTTCAATATTCCCTTAAAAAATCTATCAAATTTCATTGAAATTTTCTCAGAATTCTATCAAATTTCTATCAAAATTCTTTGTTTAATTTTTTTAAATTAAAAAAATCCGATAGTGTTAGCAATGGCTGGAGAATTAATCCGTCTCGATAATAAGCACATCTCCGTTGATCAAATGACAATGGTAAGTGATAATTTTAAATTTTCAATACTATTCGATATTATTTTAATTTATGCAAATTTAATTAAATTTGCAATACTATTTGATATTTTATTACTGCTTGATTTTTTTTCATTTATGATGTTTGCATTAATTAATTTATGCAATTTTAATTAATTTTTGTTTTATAAATTTTTATAATAGTCTGTAAATCGGGTGTTGCAATGATACATTCGTAATACGTTTGGTCCTCCATCGCCGTTGATCGAGAATTACTTGCGAGAAGCGAAATTTTGGCACATGGCCACAATAGGCCGGGGGTGCAAGTTGGACCTGAAACTAATCAGTGCATTGATAGAGAGGTGGAGACCCGAGACACACACTTTTCATCTTTCATGCGGAGAGTGAACTATCACTCTGGAAGACGTGCATTTGCAATTAGGATTGCCGGTGGATGGGTACGCAGTCACCGGGTCCGCATCATCTACTGATTGGGGAGCCATATACTACGAGCTTTTGGGTGCTATACCGGATAAAATTAACGGAGGTCGGATCGAGATGGGATGGTTATGAGACACATTCTCGGAGCCGGATAATGATTCGACTGAACGAAAGAATACGATATGCTCGGACATATATTCTTGAGATGATTGGAGGTTATTTGATGCCGGACTTGTCAAGAAACCTCGTACATCTGAGATGGCTGCTGAAACTTGTAGATTTTAGAGCAGCCGGCAAATTGAGTTGGAGGTCTGCTGTCTTGGCAACATTGTACAAGGAAATGTGTGGGGCGACGCGACCGAACAAAGCCAAAATAGGAGGTTGCCTATCACTACTGCAATCATGGGCACGGTTTCGCTTTCTATTTTTACGTCCTCGAGTCGACCACCCATATACATTTCCACTCATAACGAGGTAAGTTTTATATTACATTTTACAATTATTACGTAGATTTAGAATATAATTTTATGCTAAAAATTCATTTAATTAGGTGGAACCATTCAGCGAGATATGTCGGAATACCTACCTCTCTCGAAGATATACGACTTCTATTAGACCAACGATCGGAAGCAGAAGTAAGTATTAAATAAAATATATATATACATAATAAAATAGTCGTTTCGTATTTAGTATTATGTATTATGTATATAAGTAATATTTTTATCATGTTCATATAGTTTCAATGGATACCATACGAGGATCCGGCAATTCGGTTAGTAATTCCGGATGAATTTTTTCAAAATCCAAACGTTTGGCATGTGAAGGTCCCATTGGTGAACTATGCCACCGTGGAGATGCACCAGTCAGATAGAGTATTGCGGTAATTTGGATTCCAACAATCGATTCCCGTGGCACCCGAGGTGTTTGATGACGAGCACAAAGTCGACTTACGGCAACTCCATGCGGATTGGCCTAGGTTCTGGTCACACTATATCGAAATGTGGGAAAATCGGTATGATTATATACCTACTCGAAAACCGATCATCGTTTCAGAGTTAGCGTGAGTAGCCAAATACATGCCATAGTTTAGGATCCATGGCAAGCCATATTTATTGTCGGAAGAGGAGGGGCGACGACAAATTCGTGCCCAAAGAGAATAACGGGGCCTTTAAATCCAAGAAAAAAAGACGACGACGCAGGCCCATCAACAGCACCCACACAATCATTAGGCCCAATAGTTCAGCGGATGACACCCACATTACAGCCTTTTCAGATTATGCCAAGTACGTATCCTAGCCCTTATATGTATCCTAACCCTTATATGTTTCCTTTTCCTAGTCCTATGGCAGGTTGGAATCCATGGCCCGGATCATCTCCATTCTCGATTACTCTGAGTCAACCTCCAATCTATAGGCCGCCATCACATGAGGGATCACACGATGCACCATCGGGGAGCTCCTCTTTCTACCAATCTCCATCACCTTACGGGATTTAAACACCTCCGCCATGGGTGACACAAACACCGCCGCAATCATTATTCTATCAAGGTAGTTTATCCTCCCAATAGCCACAACCAAATCCCTTGCCGGAGGAACCACAACCCTCGCCGGAAGCTGATTGAAGGAGGAATCCACCACGGACCCGTCGACGACCCCCATGTGGTACTGATTCCGACCGCCACGAACATTGATTTTTTTAATATATTTGTACAAACTTTTTTATATTGTTTCATTTAATAAAAATAAAAGTTCTTTTGAATAAGACAATTGTAATACAACATAGTTTCATTTAATAAAATATAAATAATACAATATAGTTTTTTACGAAAACTATCAACTATTTCGATTTGGACATAATCTACTTGTATGGCTTGGGTTCCTACACCATCCGCACAACTTCTGATTATTGGTTGTTTCTTGGATATCCATATTGGTACGTATTCTAGTCGAGCAAGGTCGGCCCTTCGGTTTGCGATGCAATTCTTTATCTGGTAGTAACTTAAACGGAGCAAGCGATACAAGCGGCTAGTTACGTTTATCTAGGACAGGTGGGAATACGTGTCTCTACACGTTGTACATGGTTTCTAGTTTGTACACTTCGTCGACGTAGCTCATGGGGTCTAGACGGAAATTTTGACAAGTTGCAATTACATAAGCGCATGGATAGCAAAGTGCGTCAAACTTCGCACAGTCGCAAGTCCTATTTCTCAAGTGTACACGATATTACCCGCTAATAATACCTTCGTGCGGTCTGTCAAACTCCGTTACACGAAACCATAGGTTGTCTCGGTCATGACAGACTGTGTGCATTGTGTTCGCCCGCGCCTTTGTCTTGTTAATTTCTTGCAATACCTTTGCGCACCATACACGGCCTCCTTGCATTTGGCCTTTATAACTTGCTGCTCGCTTCGAAAATAATACCGCTAAACGAAAATGTCTCTCGAACAACCGATGTTATCGGTAAATGACATGTTCCTTTTAGAATAAAATTTATGCATTCAGCCAGGTTCGTAGGCCGCCGTCGTATACTTGTGTCCACTGTTCGAAAGGTATGTTACAGAGGTAGTTTAATTGAACGCAAAACCACCAACATCTCATGGAAACAGTCCTTACTTATCTCATACCCTACCAATATAAATTGATAGCGAAAATTACATACCACTTTTCCATTTAAAATAAATTCAATAGTACAAACAAAATTACATTAATAGATATTAATACTCATGTTGGTCACTTGTCATTTTTCACTTATAAATTGAAATTGTCCATAGTAGTAGGACGCAATGTGCCTTAGGCAATACCGATGGTGTGTGTGATGTCATAGGCTTCTCTGTCGCTCAATTGCGGCTAGTATTTTGGTGCCTCGATCCGATATAACGCAGATATTAGGTTGGGGGCAGACATGCCTCCTTAACCTATAAAGAAAGAACTCTCAGTCATCAGCTGACTCCCCCGGTGTTATTGCAAACGCAAGTGAAAGAATTCTCACACTACCATTCTATGTCACAGCTACTAATAGCCGATGACTATATCTACCGTACATAAAGGTACCGTCAATTTGTACCAATATCTTGCAATATAAAAATGCGTCTTGGCATTACTTAAAGGTCCATAACAGACGCTTAAATACTTGGCATCCACGGAGCAATCGGTCGTTGTAGTACGCAGGTTCAGTTTCAAGGTTTGTTACGCAACCTGGGACGTATCTTTCCAGCACCTGACACCACTGCCACACTTCATTATATGAAGCGTCCCACCTACCATGAATCTTTTCCAACGCCTTCTGTTTAGCTATCCAAGCCTTGCGGTAAGAGGGTGTGTACCTTAACTGGTTACGAATATTGGCAATTAAGACCGGCACTGAAGTTCTGGGATCAGCTTTCACCGTCGGTAGTATTAAGGTAGCTAGCATATCTGAATTCATCTTGGGATGATCTTCCGAAACACCTGTCAATGAAGTACGTTAAAAATGCAACAGTACGTAATAACAACACCATTAAAAAAATCTAAATGGTTAGTGATACTGTACCGGCAGCACATGTATGTAGACATTTGTACTTTTTTATCTCCCATAAGCCTATCTTTTTCCTTAACGAGGCCATGATTTTTCTTGAATATGTACCGTCTTGCATTGCACACTTGGCCTCAAACTTATTGGATTTGGATTTAACCACGTTGTAGTTAACCCCGTTCATGATGCTATATTGTTTTAATGCACCAAGAAAACTATCTTTAATGGAAAACTCCTTACCAACTTCTAATTCACCTGAATCCAATGAGGAACTTGTACGGTCACGCCTTCTGTGTGGTAGATCTAGAAATTCTAACGCATCATCTTCAGATAGATCAACATTATGCATGTAGGCTGGAGGCGAGTACGCCCTGAATCGTGGATCTTCTTCTTCATCATCTGAACCCCTTTCAACATATTCAGATATGGTTAGAACAGGCTCTGGTTCAGAAAATAATGCAACTTCTGCACCATCGGGGCCAGCCTCTCGAGGTGGATCTGCATCGGACTCATTATCTGACCCATCATCATTTGCAACGTAAAAGGTCCCTTCGCCTGTAGACGTCGTAGGGAGTACATCAACCCTCCTTATGGACATTTCACAACGTCTCCAATCAGATGTGGATTGCCAACCACTAGAAGTTAATGTCATTCTCATTAGGTATTTCCAACATCAAACATTGACCCACTGAGGTGCATGTCCCATCCATTAACGGAGTGTCATGCAGAGGTTGAGTATTCCATACTGCTACTAAACATGGGTACTTCCGTGTTTTGCCACCCACTAACGGAGTGTTGGACAGGGGTCGTGTCTTCCTCTCGACCAGCAGTAAATGTTGAAGCTGCAAATGCATCATTTGGCGATGAAAATTGTACATATAACTCAAGATAGGGTGATCCACTAGCGAGATGAGTCTGCACCATTGCCTCCAAGCTACGGGCGCCTTTGATATCGAATGAGTTATATGTCACAGGATCAACTAAAGTACAAAATCGATACTTAATAGACAAAACTTTCATTGGTGTCGTTTCGAAGATTTTGCGCCTAATTCTTTTACGAAGTTCTGTCAAATCTATGTTCTGGTTAAAAACCAGTCTCGCTGTGTTCTCCGATAAAAAAACAACACCGTTCTCGGTGTTACAGACCTCACCATCATAGTAAATAACAGCACTAATACGTTCACTCATCTTCAATTTCTTTTCTTCTTAGCCTCTCTAATTTTTTTGTTGTAAGTTATGCAGCCTGAGAATAAAATTTGGCTAATTTATAGCCTCATTTTTCTACGAACTACTGTAGCAAAAGAGCGTCCACGTGGGAGCTTTTTCCAGAAATTTTGCTGACAGTGCATCCTGCTTGAAACGTTTTCGGCACTATTTGTTCAGAAACGTCTACTCAGAATTATTTTTCCACGAACTACTATAGCAAAAGAGTGCCCACGTGGGAACTTTTTTCAGAAATTTTACTGACAGTGCATCCTGCTTGAAGCGTTTTCGGTACTATTTGTTTAGAAACGTCTATTCAGAATTATTTTTCCACGAACTACTGTAGCAAAAGAGCATCCACGTGGGAGCTTTTTCAAGAAATTTTACTGACAGTGCATCATGCTTGAAGTGTTTTCGGCACTATTTATTCAGAAATGTCTACTCAAAATTATTTTTCCACGAACTACTGTAGCAAAAGAGCGTCCACGTAGGAGTTTTTTCTAGAAATTTTGCTGACAGTGTATCATGCTTGAAACATTTTCCGACACTATTTTTCCAGAAATGTCTGCTCAGAATTATTCTTGCAGAAACACAAAACCTTAAAACTTATGACAAAAAAATTTATATTGCTTATATGTTTTTTCTAATACCCTAAACACAAATTTATTTTAAAAAACTAAACTCTAATCCCTAATTTAATGAATTAACCCTAATACACTCTAATTTAGTATTTAGTATTTAAAATTAATAGTTAATTTAATGAATTAACCCTAAAACCCTAAATCTTAATTCAATTAATTTTTTCTCGAAACCCTAAACTTAGCATAGCACAGTATGTACATATGCTGCAATCATATTATCTTTGAGAAATTTTTTTCTTGTAAGTATCAATTAACCTTAAATTTAATCAATTAACCCTAAATCCTAAATCAATCCACAATTTAATCAATTAACCCTAATACCCTAAACTCTAATTTAATATTTTGTATTTAAAATTAATAGTTAATTTATACCCAAATTCAATTAAATTTTTTCCTAAAACCTTAAAACCCTAAAACATTACAAAACCCTAACTTAACCCTAAAAATCATAACCCTAAATCAATTAAATAAAAAATTCTAACCCTAAAAAAAGGGCAAAAAGCTCCCCTGAGGGAATGCATTGTCCACGTCAGCAAAGCGCACCCTTAAGGAGGCGTTTTTTGCTGATGTGGACAAAGCGCTCCCACAAGGGAGCGTTTTGCTGACACGTACTACGAAATTGCGCTTACGTGGACGCGTTTTCGTGAGAAACGCTCTAGTCCGGTAAATAACTCAAAAAATAGCCCATTTTGGTAATTATATTATTTAAAGGGCATATTTAGATAAAACGCCCTAGTATTTTCTATTTTAAGGATTATTTATTATATCATATTATGTTTTTAATTTTCTTTATCATGTTCATGATTACGTTGTGTCAAGCATTTAATTCTATGATCAATCACCAAGAGTTTGATCATGTAAAGACATCTAGTCTTTCTTTCTTTGAAAGCCCCCTATATTTGATTGTACAAAACATGTATGTATGCATGCATGCTTAATAGTGACTAATACTCTCGTCATAAATATATAAAATAATTTATTAATTAATAATCCACATATTATAAAGGTAAAATTAATTAATAAAAAATTTAAAATTTAGAAATAATAGTTAACTAACATTAGAGATGTCTAATAGTGTAAAGACCAAAATGTAATACAAAATTAAGATTAATAATAAGGTAAAGGGAGAAATTCGAATGTAGTTGCGGCGGTGTGAGCATCAAAAATTAAATGTGAAAGCTGGTAAAAGGATTCACTAACAATCAACCGTTGACCAATTACATCTTTACCGACCTAATGATTAAAACTTTAGTCCAAAATCTATTATTAGTATTTTTCGCCTGAATCCTGATGGAGCAACGAAAATCAAGGCCACCATCACATGTATCATCTTATTTTATTGTTTTATTTCTTTTAGTGTGTGTTATGTCAATTGGACCGTTGGGGTCCAAGAAATATGTTCCTTTTATTTTCTTTTAAAAAATAAAAGTTGGGAGTAACAATTCATTTGGGATTGCTTTTAATTAATATTTCAATACAAGTTGTTTACTATTTACTTGTGGTTCCCAATTCGAATTTTAATATTTTGAGAATATTTTACTTTATTAATAAAATGAAAATTTTTTTATTATATCTTTAGAATACAAGTTAATTAGAAATAAGTTTTTCAATTATATAACCTTAAATTATCTGCTTTTTTTACCGACCTAACTCAAAAACATTTAATATTTACATGATTTAGGTTTAAAAACAATTACAGGAATGATTTGAAATAAATAGTGCATGCGGTGTCAATACCCCATGGCCGACACCCAAGTCAATTATATGGTAATCATTACCGAATGATTGTTGGGGATTAAATTTTTTTTTTGATGTCAGCACTGCAATGGCTGGCACCAGTATGTATTTTTTCATTCGTATTTTATAAAATACATGTATTAATTGATAAAAAAATTTATTTGGTGTCGGCGTCTAGGTAGCTGGCACCGCCACTACCCAGTACAATTTTTTTGGTAATTTTTGGTGTCAGTATTGTGGTGGCCGACACCCACATCAGTAAAAAAGTTTTTTTTGGATATCGTGTTTCTAGTGGTTGGCACCCCGGTAAAATATTAATGTTTTTTGGTGCTGGCTTTTTCTTTGCCAGCACCAATAGGCTATATATCAGTTGTGGATGCACTTTGGGTTCTGATAAAACGAGAAGTGAGGAAAAATATATTTTTTGACTTACTGAAAAGAAAAAAATGGGGAGAGAGAGAGAGATTGAATTTTTTTTATCTGTTTGGGGAGTGTATCATCAACTGCAGATTTCTATTATGTATTGGTAGTGATTCGTTAACGGAGTTGAATTATATATTGTCACAAGAACTACAAAGGGTATGCTGTTAAGGGGTGAAGGTGCCGGTTACGATTTATGCGAGTAGGTGATAGTCTTCGTGGACCAAACCTTGTATCACAAGATTCTCAATAGAGCCATTTGAAGATCGACTTAACATTGTTTGGTCAGAAGCTCGGATAACATAAGTCATTGCGATTTTTGCTCAACGATAGACCTAATTCAAGCAGAAATGAATATGCTGGAGAAGATACTTTTCAAAACACATTAGCAAACTGTGTAGTTTGATTAATCCAAATTTAGTTAGTATTATTGCACCTATAGAGTTTTCATAAATTATGGTATCAGTTAGCTAAATTTTATAAAAAAACTACAATAGTAGAGGTAAATAAATTTTTGAGTAAATTTTAATGTAAATATTAGTATGATAAAAATAAATGGAGTTGTTTTTAAGTTATAAAAAAATTATTGTTCCAAAATTTGTAAATTTTATCTGCAACTGAACCAATATAAATTGAAAAAAAAAAGCAATCATATAATATTTTTAAAAAATAAAGAGAGAAAAAAATGGAAGCTAGTGTTTTTTTAAAGGAACACTACCGTCATGACTGTCGGGTCACATCTTGTGTTCTCGACTGAATAAGGGTGCATATCTTAACCCTCCACCATGCCTTCATCATCTATATATTCAGGGACCTCATCCAAATCGAGGTCACTAAAATCTTCAAGATCAAGGTGGGACTAAACTTCATTATCGGACCCTTCATCACCATCTGCTATGAGGGCCAACACCTCTAGATGTATCTCTAGATGAGGACATGAGATTGGGTTGTTGTACGAATATTCACCGTAGTTTGGATTTTCAGGTGTTTGCGATGTCCCTCCGCAACTCAACTGATCTTCCCAGCAGACATTAAGATCAAAATCAAATCCATAATGTTGACTTATTGGATGTACAACTTGAACGGGTTACGGATCGGCTAACTCTACGAATAACTCAACCAATCGGGGATTCTCGATCTTAAAAGGGTAATAAATTGCGATCATTGTGGCAATATCATCATCATTTACAAGCTCCATTTTTGAGAACTTAAACAGATCCGTTGAAATTGAAAATTTGTAAAACAATTTTAACATCTACTTCTTACAATGAGTAGTTATCTTTACACTAATCTTTTGTTTCAATTCTGCTAGCATTACACGTTTATTGAATCTCATTTCTATTTTATGATGACTTTGAAATACACAATATTTTTTAGTTATATTTATTATTTCTCCATCGAAATGAATATACACTAACAAAATCTGGTTAATGTATGTGTTCCTTCCAATTTGAAATGATTGTAATTAAGAAATGATTACACATGGCATGTTGTTAATGGTTGATATAGCATAGCATAGGTGTGAGTTAGCAGAGAGTTGGGGGGGGGGCATTGTGTATGTAAATCCATGTAAAAGGAGACGTTGGAATTTCAGGGCCGGCCGTCGCCAACACAAACTTCCCTTTTAACCTCATCAGCTTTACCGTTTTTAACAACTAAATAATTGTTGGAGATGTCTATTTCCAAGTGAGTTTCATTCTATTTATCGTATTATAAGTACAGCCCAGTAGACTTATTCAACTCTATAGTAAAATAAAGTTTAAATATTTTATATTTTTAATTAAAAAAGAAGAGCCAATCGAAGATGCTAAATGAGGGGGAAACTTGGGAAGAGGTGAACCCCCCACGTGAGGCTACCAAATCCCTTGCCTAAACGTACGTGAGGTTCACTGCTCCCGATTATGCTTTCACTGCGTTAAAACTGTTGTTACAAATTTTTAGATTTAAAAAAAACCATGCCAACCCCTTACGAAACAATAACTGTCGTTAGGCGTGGGTTTTAATCCTGTTTTAAGAGTCACCAACACCAATCTCATGCTCATCACCAATCATTACTTTACAATTCTTTTTTATATATAAAAAGGAAATGTATGTTAACGTTAGTATACAATGTGGAATTATAATTGTATGCCTTGCTTTATGTGTATAAGCTGTCAACCTAAATTCATGATTGCTAATGGGACCCCAAATTGGCCGTACCAGCGCCACAACCTTCTTTCTAACAATAACTTCAACCTAAAACCAAACACACATTAGCTATTTAAGGGTTAAATTGATGATTTTACTATGGAATTCCATAAAGGTTAGTTGATGATTAAACACTTAATCATAAATTTAGCTATATTTTGTTAAAATAATCCTAATTAAATTTTTGTGTCTTTTTTAATTATCAATTTTTGGGTTTTTTTAAAAAAATTATTTTTTCAACAAATTTAATGAAAGTAAATTAATAGGGATGATGTGGAATATTTGTAATGAGATTTAATTTATTAATCAGGTAACTCAATAAGATAATTACATGTAAAAAATAATAAAATAAATCATACATAAAATTAAAAAAATAACTCTTAATTTTTTAAAAAATAAACGTAATTCTCTAAAAAAGATTTTAAAATGAATGCATATATTTGTTTAGTGAGAGGTTTAAAAAAGATAATTAATAAATTAAAAAAAAAATTGTATAAAACTGTAATTTCACGTGATCCTTATCCCTTTCCAATAGGAAAATGCCAAATCAAATTTTTCCTCCTAATTTTTATCATTTCCACATGTAATTATTTTATTGGGTTATCTAAATAATAAATTACATCTCATTAAAAATATTCCATATATGGAATTTCACATCATCCCGTTAGCGTTTTTAACGGTACTTTCATCAAATCTATTAAAAAAATACAATTTTTAAAAAATAAAAGTTGATGGTAAAAAATATTTAAAAATACAACTAAAGTCATTTTAACAAAAATATATAAACATTTGTGACCAAATTTATAATTATATCATAAAGTCTTAATGCCAAAAGAAAAATTAAATACTTACTGGTACTAAAGTGGATTTTGCATGATAAGTAATTTAGAGTTGGGATTAGGTCAAAATTTTAAAGAAAATATTGAATGATTTTTAATTTTTATTTAAATGATTAATTTGAATTTAAATTTAATTAATATAACTATTAGATAACGGAAACTTTTTTTTAAAAAAAAGCAAAAAAAAAATCATCGTCTTCATTTAAAAAAAAAAATAGAGATCCGACCATTTTATAAAATTTTGATTTAGTAATATTTGAAGAAAAATAAAATATAATGCATTTAAGGGCAGCAATGTAATTTTAGTTGTTGTTGAGAAATAGGTGAATTATAATTGCATTTGTAAGTAAATTGAAAGGTAAAATCGTATATGTTGAGTTGTCATAATAAAAAGGGTTTAAAGATTAGCATCAAGATTAATTAAGAAATTGATGAAGTAAAAGATTACCAATATCTCCAAGCTGGGCTCCACTTTGAAACAGCTATAAGTACGTACCGTTCCTTTACTCTTTCCCAGCTGCAATTAAGCTCCCCCTAACTCTGCTGCTCCTCTTCTTCATTTTTCTCTATTTTCAGTGGAATCAAAACAACAGTCACAGATTTGTCTTTTCGACAATTGTTTGTTATTAAAGCAAACAATGGTTGACGTCGACCGGCGAATGTCCGGTCTGAATCCGGCTCATGTAGCTGGTTTACGCCGTCTCTCTGCTCGTGCTTCCGCTCCATCAACTCCGACTTCTCTTCCTCTTCGCAACGGTCTTCAGTCTCTCTCTTCTCTAGCTGATAAAGTTATAACCCATTTACGAGATTCGGGGTTCCAAGTCCAGCCAGGTTTATTGGACGCTGAGTTCGCCCGAGCCGAAGCCGAGTTCGGTTTCGTTTTCCCACCTGACCTCCGAGCCATATTATCAGCCGGCTTACCTGTGGGTCCTGGTTTTCCCGATTGGCGATCTGTTGGAGCCCGACTCCATCTTCGGGCTTCGTTTGATCTTCCCATCGCTGCAATTTCCTTTCAAATAGCGCGCAACACTTTATGGTCCAAATCTTGGGGGCCCAGACCCTCTGACCCCGAGAAAGCTTTACGGGTCGCAAGGAATGCCCTTAAACGAGCTCCCCTTTTGATCCCCATTTTTAATCACTGCTATATTCCCTGCAATCCGTCTTTAGCTGGTAATCCGATTTTCTTCATTGACGAAACCCGGGTTTTCTGTTGCGGATTCGATCTATCTGATTTTTTTGAGAGGGAATCCTTGTTCCGAGGTTCCGAACCCGACCCGGGATCATTGAAGAAGCAGAGATCGGTTAGTGAAAAATCAGCTGGGTCGTCCACTCATTTTCCAAGGCGTAGTTTGGATGCGGGTTTGGTAACCGGGACGAGAACCCCTAGATGGGTCGAGTTCTGGAGCGACGCCGCGGTTGATCGGCGCCGGAGATTCTCGTTGTCGTCCTCGTCGAATTCGTCGCCTGAGAGGTACTTGGATATGCCGAGAACCAAAATCCCGAAATGGGTGGACGATTACATTGATCAAATCGGGTGTGTTCTTAGAGAAGGCGGGTGGGCGGAATCTGATGTAGCGGAAATCAGACACGTGTCAGCATCTGGGTTCTTCGAAGAAGAGATGGTTTTATTGGATAATCAAGCTGTTCTTGATGCGCTTCTTTTAAAAGTGGATCGGTTCTCAGATTCGCTCCGAAAAGCCGGATGGAGCTCCGAAGAAGTTTCGGAAGCACTGGGGTTTGATTTCCGACTGGAGAAGGAAAAGAAACCTGCAAAGAAATTATCCCCTCAGCTGGTAGAAAAAATTGGGAAACTTGCTGAATCGGTTACGCGGTCATGACACAGCTTACTGTTTGTGTTATAAAAATTTCCTGGGGGTTTGGATTAAGATAAAAAAAAAAAAAAGGGGTGCCGCGTTGTACCTTGAAAAACAGAGAAAAGAAAAAAGAGAAAGGAAGTGTAAAAAAATGAAATCACATTGTTGTTGTTCATAATATTAAATAATGAATAGGTATTTTCTTTTGTTTACAACTCAGTTTTTTTTTATTATAATTTTTTTGCTTCTTTCCATAAAAATGGAATAATTATGTTAGCTGAACTGGCGCTGTTTTCTAAATCCGCACCACTGCACGTGTGCTTTCTTATTTATTCTGCGCAAATCCAAGTTTACACTAGATCTAACCTTCTTGGATAATTAACTTTGAATACATGAATTAGGTAAGTCCCTTTTTTTAAGTTAAATTCTGCTGTTATCTTTGCATTTGTAATTTGATTGAAATTTTAAATAGTACAGATACTTCAGATGATCCAATTATAGATAGAATACAACTTTGTTTATTTTTAAGTTTGTTCGTGTTTGGTTAAGAATTTTAACATTATTCATGTTTATTTATTCAAATTTATGTGTATCTATATCCATTTATTTAAGTTAAACAAACATGTTCACAAACATGAACATGTTCTCGAACATTAAATGAGCATGTTTGTGAAAATATAATTGAATGTGTTCATAACAAATGTTCATAAACAAGAAACAAACAAACAATAAATAATCATATATCTTAATTTTTAGACATAAAATAGTTAAATATTAATAGTCATTTTGGAGTGTGCCTCGCATTTTAGACGAAATAGAGTGGACATTGAGACAAAGTCATGACATGACGACATGTTCCCACAAAAATCATGTATTTTCTCTTAGTTAAACTCTGCTATCTTTATCTAGTTGAACTCTAATTAATCTGAGAATATTGTAGTCATATTATTAACCTATTTAAAGGGTCTTTGTAACCCTATTTTAGAGAGTTGATAGAATATCTCTTATGTGAGATTTGATGGAGAATCTTTGAGAGAGCTTTGTATTATTCGTTTTTTTACACTTCCTTTCTCTTTTTTCTTATACTATTCGTTGGTTTGCCGATTAGTGAAGTTTTCTTTGCTTGTGGTTTTTTATCCTCTTCGGAGGAGGAGTTTTTCCACGTAAATATTTGTGTGCCCAATTTTCTTCGTTCTTATTCATTGTTTATACAAGTCGATCCCTAACAGTAACTATATTATAAATAAATAAAATAAAGTACACAAACAATAAAAATAATTGTGTTAATATATAATAATTGAATAATAAATGAGTTTTAAACAAGCTTTAACTGATTTGTTAAATGTGTAACACCCCTAATTCGTCTCCATCGTCAGATTAGGGTTACAGAACATTACAGTACAATAGAAAACATTTAACATCTTAACTTTTAAATAATCTAAACATATTATAATCCATTCAATCACATGCATTTTGTCCCTAAATCGATCCATCGAGGCCCTAAAATAGCTTTGAAGCAATTTGGGACTAATTTGAAACAAAACAGAAGCTCTAAGAAAAAGTTGCAAAATTTGGAAAATAGGGGTCACACGGCCGTCTGGCCAAGTTGTGTGAAATCACCCTAGGCCGTGTAACTTTCGAACAAGGGACACACGACCGTGTCTCAGCCCGTGTCCTTACTCATGTAACTCACTCAGTAGGGTCACACGGCCGTGTCACACGCCCATGTGCCAGGCCGTGTGTTAGCCTGTGTAACTTATTGACTTGGAACCTTAAGAAATTTCAAATGACACATGGCCATGTGACAGCCCGTGTCCCAGGCCATGTGAACCCAAAATTTACCTAAAATCAAACCATTTCATACCCAATTCATGCATAACTAACCAACCCATTTGTGCACACTTTTAAGGGACTAAAGCATCATTCAATTACACATAATCATGTCATTTCAACAATCTAATTCACCTAAAAATATGCCATTCAAAGACACCACAATTGCATCCAAACATCATTTACCTAAACATGTCAATTTTACCTTATTTCAAGCATAATAACCTAGTTTAAACACCTACCAAATCATGTCTCAATTGACGATTTTCAAGCCCTCATAAACATACCAAAAATGAGCCTTATATACAAACACTTATAAGTGACCAAAATGACACAATTTGGTAAAAGCATTGTAGATAACCAATCAAAAATAACATTAAAAGTTTAAACATGCCAAAAACATCCATTACACATCCATGAACTACTAATTTTAAAGACCTATACATGCCATTATTAACCTTGGCCAAAATACTCAAAAACTACTAA
The DNA here is from genome assembly GCF_007990345.1 of Gossypium hirsutum. Lineage (NCBI taxonomy): Eukaryota > Viridiplantae > Streptophyta > Magnoliopsida > Malvales > Malvaceae > Gossypium > Gossypium hirsutum. The sequence continues at coordinate 32,066,846 of NC_053434.1, forward strand.
AATGATTGCTGGATAGTGTGATAGGTCTCCAACAAGCTTCTAACCAAATTAAGCTTCCGATAATCTATAAAAGAAAGGAAAGAAACTACTTAAGCAACAAGTGCTTAGTAAGCTCATACAAACCAAAACATAACTTACCATGTCATTTATACAATTCAAAGATTAAACATAAATCATCACCAATGTCATAAGCGTAGAAAAAGCCTATACAACATCACTAACTCACAAGTTAGTATACTTGTCCATGATACAAATGAAATCAACCATAAGATATGTAAATTCCCATGGGTAAATACATCATTTAGCTCATAAATCCTTTTCATAAGTCATGATTCAATCCATTTACATACTTACCATTTCATTTCCTTTTCTTACCCGTTGAACCATCTAAAATTATATCAGATACTCGGGAAAGCTCACACATAGTATGACTTTACATATAACCATACCATTTCCTTTACATCAATGCTCACACGAGCTATGAAATGGGCTTGCTCACACAAGCTGTGGGTCGAAATGTAAACTACACGATGTTGCTTACACGAGCTGCGGAGAATCCGCAAAAAATACAAGACCTCAGCCATCGGTTGGACGTTCAAGACCAACACCCAAAACATGAAATCCCTAATGACATGTCATTTGTATCTCAAGAATTCTTAAGGTTCAATTGGGACTCGATATCCGTTAATTCATCATAGCATTGATACATTTGTATATTGATTCATTCACATTAAAACGAAATAAGAAAAATTCAATTTGGATAAAACTAAAACTATTGCAGTTCTTATGAACTTACCTCGATAACTAGGGCGTAGAAGTAATATTGAACTAATCCGAAACTTTAGTTTTTCCTCGATTTAGGTCTAATGGTGGTTTATCTTGATCTAAATAAATAATTCTATTCAATTAAGTACTTCTAAAATTTAATTTAATCCATAATTCATATTTATACAAATTTATAAATTTACCCCTAACATTTTGACTTTTCACAATTTAGTCATTAAGCTCATAACTTAGAATCTAACCATTTCAACTTAATTCCAACTCAACCCATGTTATAAGGAACTTTAAAGCAACTCATATTTATAAAAATTTTTCAAATAAAACATATAGATTTACACCTTTAACAATTTAATCCCTAATTCCAAAATTCATAAAAAAATTATTTAACAAAACATGTTTATTTTTCAACAAGGATTCATAATCTATCAACTAGCATCAAAACTCATTTAAAAACATCCATGGAAAGTCCCTCAACCTTTAATAATTTTGCAAATTAATCCTCGGGCTTGCTAGATTAAGCTAAAACAGACTCAAAAACATAAAAATCATTAAAAACGAGGCTTGAACACATACCATGCAAGTGAAAACAATGCTTGGCCGAACCCTAGCTATTCCTCCATTGAAGAATCGGTTAAGAAGAAACAAATGTGAGGAAGATGATGATTTTAGCCTATTTATTTTGAACTTTATTTACCATTTTACCATTTTACCCTTTAAAAGTAAACAAAATTTCAATAAAATCTTGGCCATAACTATCCACTAACTCATTAAATGTCATATTCAAGTCCTTTAGTTTAAGATTTCATAGCCATAAGACCCCTTTAGCTAATAGAACTCAACTTTTACACTTTTAAAGATTTAGTCCTTTTTACCTAATAAACCTTTTAAACATCAAAATTTCTTAACAATTTTAATATGACCTTAATATAATCTCATAAACATTAAAAAAATAATAAAATAATAATTTACTCGTCAAAATTGTGGTCTCGAAACCACTGTTTCTGACATCACTGAAAATAAGCTGTTACAAAAGGAGCCATAAATGAACATAAATAACCTTGTTCAGAACATAAATGAAATAAACAAGCTTTGTTCGTGTTTAGTTCGTTTTATAAATGAGCTTCAAAATCTTATTCATTTTCATTTATTTAACTTCATAAATGGTCTATTCATTTACAACCTTAAATATAGAATAAATCCACAATTGTACGTATACTACAAGACTAGTAATTGAATTTAATCACTATTTTCGAGCAAAAGAACATCTCAAAGTTGCGTAAAACTTATTATTTTTTTAGCCCTACTAGTTCCATCAATTTATAGGGAAAAAAGTGAAACTCCAATTGAATTAGTATTTAATAGAAAAACAACTTCCTAGTTGAACTGGGAGAGAAAGGGGCAACAACCCTAGTTAAATATACTACGGTTTATCATCCCTTATATTTAACATGAGGGGAGTTTGGGCCTCTCCCGTATCAGGTCAAATTATAATTGCTTCCTAGATGTTTAACTTAACACTTTATAAATCACTTCAACCCAATAAATGCTTTTCTATTGTCCAAAATAAACATAATTAATTTAAATAAATAAATTTCCCAATTAAATAAATTTTCTCAACCCGATTTTGATTCTATTAAAATCATGAAAAGTTTACCATAAAAGAATCTACGATAAAATATATCTAATTTTTTACATTCCACGGATTCACAATAATCAATTAATTTAACTTCATTTTCAAACTTCTATTATTTATTTAATTAAATAAATAGTAATTTGAAAAAACATAAATTAATTCTCAAGTCATTTCCTTAGTGAGAAAATCCCATGCATTTTTGAATGTTTCCCACTTCTCTAACTTTACCATTTATATTCATTTGGTTTAACAAACAATTCATTTTTTATTTCAACGAGCTAGCCGAAGGACTGATTAGATATATGTAATTAGGGCTCAAATAATTTATAATTAAGTTCCAGCTTTCCGGCTATTAATTATAGATTCATTTAGTCATTCCATTATAGTATTGTGACTGAGCTCTACCTAATGTCATGCCATTATGATAGCAACTCGATCAGTGCTCGTCCAATGACATTGTCATAAGTGTATTACCCTCATAGGATATCCTTAATCTCTTTGGGATAAATCCTGTAACACCACTAACCCCTCTCCGTCGTCGAATTAGGATCACGGGCATTATTAACAAATTAAAACAAATAATCAATCATAATTAGCATGTAAGCTAACCATTAACATTATAATATACAAGGGCATGTCTCGACAATCTAATACTTTCATACTAGAATCTTGTAAAATAGAATATCTAATCGTGCTATGCAATGCTAAACTTGATTTTCCACTGTCTATACTCTTACCACTATTTATCCCTTCTTGAATGCTAGAAGTTGGTTGCATAACAAAACTATTCCAATTATTAGCATCAGGGTATTGGTCCATACTTCGACTATATATATTTTTTTATCTTCGATGATGTTAGTAGAATGCACTAAATTTAAGTTTGCTAATCCATTCCAATTCAGAGTAAAAGTTACTCTTATAACCCCTATTTCGAGTTTAGGGGACCCTAAAAATAGTTTAAAAGCAAGTAGGGACTAATTTAAACAATTTTGAAAGTTTAGGGCCATTTTTAAAAATTCCTAAAAATAAAGGACACACAACCGTGTGGAATGCCCGAGGACATGTGACTCTCGATGTTGGGACATACGACCGTTTCGCAGCCTGTATCATTGCCTGTGTAACTAATTGGCTTAAAACACACAGCTGTGTCCCAACCCGTGTAACTCATTAACTTGGGTTACATGGCCGTGTCCCAGGCCGTGTGTCAACCTGTGTGGAAACTACACCTATACTATTTCACAACACGCCTAGGGCACACGCCCATGTGTGTTGCCCGTGTGTGACACATCACTGTGTGGCAGACCGTGTGCACCAAAATGTACCTTGAAACTCAAGTTTACTATTTCCTACTTACTTGGGAACTAAGCGATCTTAATTACCAATCATTTAACCTACTCAAAACACAATTAAACATGCTCAAAATATACCAAATCCATCACCTAATGTGCCTAACCAATGTACCCTCATTGGTAACACATTTTATATGTTCAAACATTTCAACAATGCATCAACCATTCAAGACTTTCATCCATACCAATTTTTCCAATAGTGAACTAACATCTAGCTACTTAGGTTATCAAGCTTTTAAAACTAAAAAAACATACCAAAACGTAACTTCAACCATAACCATATATACATATAAACATTAATTCACTTGAAATCCAAAATATCACCACACTATCAACCAAAAGGTACATGCCATTAAAATATAACATCACCACACTTGAGCTCGGGATTCATTGTCGGATGTTGAGTTGGCGATTAGTTGGAAAGTACCTAGCCTGCGCACGGAAAACAAAATCACACGTTGAGTAAAACTCAATAGTATTTCTATAATTCGAACAATATAACTTCATATGAGTAATCAAAATGTGATAATGTAACAAGAAATGTTGTGTACTTACGTTTCAAATCAGTAATATAAATTTTCTCATTCTTTATTACATCCACTAAATTCCACATGTTCAAGTATACATATCAATGACATTTCATATAACATTTGAATACTTCAACATATGCAATGGCATGATTCATTTCTTTGATCAATACTTGAATTCATTTCAAGTTTCACATCTCATTTCATCATTTCATTTTTTCATTTCCCATCTCATATTCATTTGTCATATTTTCCATTTCAATATTTTTTCATCTCATATTCATCTCTTATATTTGTCATTTCAATATCAATTGCATAAATTATTATTTTATTTTCCTCTATTAACACGACTCAGACTTGGACGGATATACGGATCCAACCAAAATACCAGTTTGACACCCAGTGCCTCATCGGATAATTCTGAAGTAATAATTGCGCCCAGCGCTATATAAATTGACACTTAGTGTTTCATTGGTTAAACCGAAGCAAATTGACACCAAGTGCCTTATCGACTCGAGGTCGAAGAAATCTCTGAACTCTTTCTATCCTATGGCATACCATCTATATCCGACTTAGCTCGAAACAATTAATAGGGTTTCACTTTACTTTCAATACAACCAATGTATCAATTTGATAATAATCGCATTTCACGATATTCATAATCGAGTCATTTTAATCATCATTTGATTTATTTCAGTCCAATCTTCAAAAGTTCTCACCTAATGTTGTACCATGCACAATAGTTCAAAATGCAACAATTTACTAGAGTTCAGATTATAGAAACACAAATCGTGAATTTCGAGCTACGAAATAAAACAATTAAAATACGTTAATATTACACAATTCAATTTCACATTAAATTTCAATTTTCAGACTATATTTTGCTTATTCTTCAATTTAGTCCCTAAACTGAGGCTAGTTTTTAACCTACACATTTAACTTTATATTTTTACACTAATTTCACTCTAAACTAAATTTAGCTTCCTCTTTTCCAATTTGACTCCTTAATTTTGAATTTTTATCAATTTAGTCCCTATGCTCAAAATCACAATTTATTTCACAATTTAGTTCTTTTCCATTTCTAACTTAAAAATCTATCTATTTAATCCCTAATACTTAAATTATTCAACAATGTCAACATATAAAATCTTGAACAATACTAAAAATTAAAACATGGGTCGGGTAGCCCTAGGTATCAAGATTTCAAAAACATAAAAATAACAAGTATAGAGACTAAATTGCACTAACCAATTTGGATATAAACTCCAAAGCCCCTAGGCCGTGGGTCTCCTTTGTTATTTCTTTCTTTTATTTCTTTAATTTGCATGTATTCTCTCTTTCCATTTTCATTTCTTTTTCTTTTATTAAGCTGTTATTATTATTATTAACTTTATAATATAACATATATTAAATATATGTACATGCATTACACTTAACCATAACTGACCACCTATACACAACCATTTATTAAAGGGTATAATTGCTACTTTAACCCCTTTGGTTTATTTCAATTTATAATTCAACTTTTAACTCATATGCGATTTACTCCTTGAACCATAATAGCTCCTAATTCATGTAATTTATCTATCCAAAATTTAGTTTACTACATGACTAATGTAACACCCCGAACCCGAGTCCGACACCGGAGTCGAACACGAGGTGTTAACAAACTTTGAAAAATTTTCAGACACTGCCCAATCTGTGTACTAGTCGCTTTAAAAATCATATCTTGAGCTTCACAACTCGAAAATCAGTTTCGTGATTTTTCCCTGAAACTAGACTCATATGCCCATCTACATATTTTTTTATAGAATTTTTGATCAGGCCAATTAGTACAGTTTATTAGTTAAAGTCTCCCATGTTACAGGAATCGACTACCCTGACCTTTGCGCATTACGACTTGGATATCTCCTTGTACAGGGCTCCAATACTGATGCCGTTTATTTCTACAGAAACTAGACTCAGAGAGGAATCTATGAATATATTGTATGACTCCTAATATCTCTGGTTAATTTATAATCAATTTCCAAATTCGGAACAAGGAATCCAGAACCCGTTCTGGCCCTGTCTCACGAGAACCTGAATATCTCTTAACATACTGTCCATATGATTGTTTCGTTACTTTCCTATGAAAGTAGATTCTTCAAGGTTTGTTTACATAATTTATTCACTATTTAATTCCATTCCTACTATTTTTAGTGATTTTCCAAATCTATGTCACTGATGCTGTCAGCATCTACCTTTAAGGTAGGCTTTACCTATTTCATGGTTCAACTAGCCCTTTTTGCATACATAGCACAATTTATGAAAGTGATTAACCATCCCCGTGGCCAATCCTTGTCAAGCATATCCACACCAAATGATTATAACATTATACTCAAACACATATAAGCCATTTTCGCATGGCTATCCAAAACTTACACATCACATAAAGTACTCGAAAAAAAAACAATGGGTCGTCCTATACATGCCATATCAAAATTCAACCAAAAGAGTACCCAAAAGAGCCTTTGATAGTGTGGGCGACTTCGACTTCAAGATCCCGAGTCTGATAGCTGGAGAACCAAAAATCTATAAAACAGAGGAGCAATGGAACGAAGTAAGCAATTTATGCTTAGTAAGTTTTGAGCAAGAAATTCCAGCATAACGAAAGCATAGCACACATTTAGCTAAACGGAATATTTCATAATACACAATTTTTCCGATATCAAACTTACTTCACAACGTTAACCCTTATGTACATACACAAAAGACCAACTTAGCCGAAGGCCGGTAGCTCGTTCATCAACTGAGCGAATATTTATTTGTAAGGGCTCGATTAAATTCAACACATACGTAACATATCCCAATATTGGGATGTTTTTCGAGTATTAGCTGGAATTTTACAGCAAGCTCATTCATTACCAAAATCACGTACCTTCAGAATTTAACCGGATATAGCTCCTCGTTCAAGTGCCTTCGGGACATAGCCCGGTTATAGTAACTCATACAATGCCTTCGGGACTTAACCCGAATTTTAAAACTCGCACGAATGCCTTCGGGACTTAACCCGGAATTAGTATCTCGCACAAAGGCCTTCGGGACTTAACCCGGAATTAATAACTCGCACAAATGCCTTCGGATCTTAGTCCGGATATAGTCACTTAGCACAAAGCCTTCGGGACTTAGCCCGGACAGCATTCAATTAATCATGCACATCTAACAATAATTCATGGCACATTCGTATTTCTTTTTCATTAGCAAAACTCAAACACAAGGCACATACCATCCTTGCACATTCGGCTCAATAGCCACACATAGAGCATGATTTTAATTTGCTTAAAACATGATTTAATCACATCGTAATTTAAGCTCTCTTACTCAAGAACTTACCTCGGGTGTTGTCGAACGATTCCGCTAACTATTCGACCACTTTTTCCTTCCCTTTATCGGATTTATTTCCCCTTTGCTCTTGAGCTTAATTAAACAAATAAATTGATTTCATCATTTAGGCATCAAAAAAAAGATGAACACGAAGCACTTAGCCCATATTTATACATTAGACATTAAAGTCACATACATGTGAAATCATGCATCAACACAACATATTAGCTAATTTTTCCCCCTTGGCCGAATATGCATGTCTATTTTTGGGGTCGATTTCAACACTTAATACACACATATACACACTAGTAAAGCATCCTCTCCCTTCCCATCGATTTAACACATGCATTGCTCATTAACATGTAAAAGTTACATTCGGCCTTAGCACACAACTTGCTAGCCGATTCTTCTCCATTTAGCAACCAATGCACATATGTGCTCACACAAAAATGCTAAAAAGGAGGTTCAAGAATCATCAAGTCATCATCACATGCATCATTAACAAACTTCATATTTAGCATGCAATGGCATTAACACAACCTCCACCTAGGCCGAATTTTAACTCATCCTCTTGCCTCATCACCACCACATCAAACATCAACCAAGAATGATGCATCCATGGTCAAATGTCATTTCCATCACATAGCAAGATTTAGACCATGGGCTAGGTAGAACTCAAGCTAACAACTAAAACATGCATGCATCTCACGGAACATCATCAAACATACCTTAGCCTAGCTACATGCATGGCCGAACCTCTTCACCTTTCTTCTTCCTTCCTCCTTAAAATTATTGGCCAAGGATGAACCAAAGGATGAGAAATTTTTTTCTTTGTTTTTCTTTCTAGTTTCGGCAAGTATGAAGATGAGAAAAGGATGAACAAAAATTCTCTCCTTTCTTTTCTTTAGCTCACGGCAATGGGGGGGACAAACAACTACACAGACATTTTTTTTTGTATTTACCATACTCCTTTTCATTATTTATGCCCATGCCCCTTATTTTATTTGTTTTATCCCAACATTTTATGACACAAATTAACATATTTTATTTGTGCCATACTTATGCCATAATTTCCAAAAAAAAATTGCACAATTGCTCATCATGCCCATCATGGCCGGCCACCTTGTTTTAAGGTGGGAAAATTGACATGCAAATCCACCTATTTCATACTATAAGTTATTTGGCCACTACAAATTAGCCTATAGCATTTGCAAAAATTTTACATGAGTCACATTTCAAAATTTCACTCACAATTGGCAAAATCAAAGCATGAAATTTTCACACATGCACTTTCACATGAAATAAACATAGGATATAACATCTAATTATTATTGTGACTCGGTTTAGTGGTCCCGAAACCACTTCCCGACTAGGGTCAATTTTGGGCTGTCACAACTCTCCCCCACTTAAGAAATTTTCGTCCCCGAAAATCTTACCGGTAAATAGGCTTGGGTATCGTTCTTTCATCGAGCTCTCGGTCTCCCAAGTAGCTTCCTCGATCCCGTGTTTGAGCCATAACACCTTTACTAGCGGAACTCTTTTGTTTCGCAACTCCTTCACTTCACGAGCTAGGATACGCATCGGTTCTTCTTCATAGCTCATGTCGACTTGAATTTCAACCTCTGATGGGCTAATTATGTGCGATGGATCAGATTTATAGCGTCGAAGCATCGAAACATGAAAGACGTCATGAATCTTTTCAAGCTCAGGGGGTAAAATCAATCTATACGCAACCGGACCAACTCGTTCGGAGATTTCGTACGGCCCAATGAATCTTGGGCTTAACTTGCCCTTACGGCCGAACCTGAGTATCTTTTTCCAAGGTGAAACCTTAAGGAACACTTTGTCTCCCACCTGATACTCGATGTCTTTTCGTTTCAAATCTGCGTACGACTTCTGACGGTCCGTGGCTACCTTCAGACTTTCACGGATTACCTTTACTTTCTGTTCAGCATCTTTAATCAAATCAACTCCGAAAATTTTACTTTCACCGAGCTCGGTCCAAAACAATGGTGTACGGCATTTACGACCGTACAAAGCCTCGTAAGGTGCCATCTTAATACTTGATTGAAAACTATTGTTGTAAGCAAATTCAATCAAAAGTAAATACCGTTCCCATGCACTACTGTACTCGAGGATGCAACATCTCAACATATCCTCAAGTATCTGAATTATCCGCTCGGATTGACCATCGGTTTGGGGGTGAAAAGCAGTGCTAAAATGCAGCTTGGTACCCAGAGCTTCTTGCAATTTCTTCCAAAATCGTGAGGTGAATCTCGGATCTCTATCCGACACGATAGAAACAGGTACCCCGTGTAATCTCACAATTTGATAAACGTACAATTCAGCTAATTTATCCAATGAAAAATCCATACGTACGGGGATGAAATGAGCCGACTTAGTCAATCTATCAACAACAACCCATATCGCATCCTTCTTACTTGCTGACAAGGGCAGTCCGGACACAAAGTCCATTGTGACTCGATCCCATTTCCACTCAGGTATCATGATCGGCTGGAGTAATCCTGAAGGCACTTGATGTTCCGCTTTCACTTGTTGACATATTAAACATCTCGAAACAAAGTCGGAGATGTCCCGTTTCATACCATGTCACCAAAATTGACGTTTCAAATCGTTGTACATTTTCGTATTCCCCGGGTGAATTGACATTCGGCTACAATGGGCTTCGTCAGAATCATCGAAATGAGTTCCGAATTCCTTGGAACACACAAACGATTTCTGAACCTCAAACAATCATCATCATCAATTTGAAACTCCGATTCCTCGTTCGGAACACACTTAGCCCGTTTTGCAACCAATTCATCATCGACTTTCTGAGCTTCACAAATTTGATGAGTCAATAATGGTTTAGCTTTTAATTCAGCTACTAACACATTGTCTGGTAGAACAGACAAATGCACGTTCATCGCTCGTAAAGCAAATAATGACTTCCGGCTTAAGGCGTCCGCAACCACATTAGCCTTTCCCGGGTGGTAATCAATGACAAGCTCGTAATCTTTCAACAACTCAAGCCAACGTCTTTGTCGCAGATTCAAGTCTCGTTGAGTCATCAAATATTTGAGACTTTTGTGATCCGAAAATACATGGCACTTCTCACCAAACAGATAATGTCGCCATATTTTTAAAGCAAACACGATGGCAGCTAGTTCGAGATCATGGGTCGGATAATTCCTCTCGTGTGGCTTCAATTGTCTCGACGCATAGGCCACGACTCGACCTTCTTGCATCAATACGCAACCCAACCCAAGTAGGGATGCGTCACTATAAATGACAAACTCTTTACCTGATTCGGGTTGCACCAAAATTGGAGCTTCAGTCAAATGAGTTTTCAGTTGGTCGAAACTTTTCTGACATTTCTCCGTCCACTCGAACTTAACATCCTTTTGAAGTAGCTTCATCATTGGTGTGGCTATCATCGAGAAACCTTTCACAAATCGTCGGTAATAACCGGCGAGCCCCAAAAAGCTCCGAACTTCAGTAATATTTCTCGGAGGTTTCTAGTCAAGTATGGCTGAAATTTTGTTCGGGTCAACACGAATACCTGACGCGGATACCACATGACCCAAGAAGCTAACCTCTCTTAACCAGAACTCACACTTACTGAACTTAGCATATAACTGCTTATCCCGCAAAATTTGCAGCACTAGCCTCAGATGCTCAGCATGTTCGGTCTCATCTCTTGAATAGACCAAAATGTCATCAATGAACACAACTACGAACCGATCCAAATACGGTCTGAAGATCCGATTCATCAAATCCATAAATACCGCAGGGGCATTAGTGAGCCCAAACGGCATCACTAAGAATTCGTAGTGACCATATCTCGTTCTGAAGGCAGTTTTGGGAATATCTGAATCTCGAATTCGCAACTGATAATAGCCCGATCTCAAATCTATTTTTGAGAACACTGAGGCTCCCTTCAGTTGGTCGAACAAATCATCGATGCGCGGCAACGGATATTTGTTCTTTATCGTCACTTTATTCAGCTGACGATAGTCAATGCACAACCTCATGGTTCCGTCCTTCTTTTTCACGAACAATACTGGTGCACCCCAAGGTGAGAAACTTGGTCGAGCGAACCTCTATCCGTCAGTTCTTGCAACTGAGCTTTCAACTCCTTTAACTCGGTTGGTTCCATACGATACGGAGCTATCGAAATCGGCGTAGTCCCAGGTACAAGCTCAATACCAAACTCTACCTCCCGAACAGGTGGTAAACCCGGTAATTCTTCCGGAAAAACATCCGGGTATTCACAAGCCACCGGCACAGATTCGGGTTTCTTTTCTAATTCTTTGTCATCAAGTACATACGCAAGGTATGCTTCGCACCCTTTTCTTACATATTTCTGTGCCAACATTGCTGATATTACAGCTGGCATCCCCTCCAAGTCCGCAGACTCAATTCGGATTACTTCGTTATTTGCGCACCTCAAATCAATAGTCTTGCTCTTGCAATTCACAACCGCATCATGCGCGGTCAACCAATCCAAACCAAGGATAACATCAAATTCATCAAACGGCAAAAGCATCAAGTCCGCCGGAAAACAGGAACCTCGAATTTCCAGGGGACATTTCTTACACACTTTGTCGACAAGCACGTAACGACCCAAGAGATTTGACACCCGAATTACGAACTCAGTAGACTCAATAGGTAAAGTCTTATTGGATGCTAAGGTTTCACATATGTAAGAATGAGTAGAACCGGGGTCAATCAAAGCAATTACATTAGTATCAAAGAGAGTGAATGTACCGGTAATAACATCAGGCGAAGAAGCATCCTCGCGGGCACGTATAGCATAAGCTCTAGCAGGCGCACGAGCTTCGGATCTGGTTATATCATCTCTAGATCCTCTCTGACCACCACCAGTATTTCTCGCATTTCCAGATGGTCTACCCCGAGCAGTGGTAGCACCCGGTCTCCCACTCTGATTTACATTCTGTTCCGACAACCTCGGGCAATCTTTAATGAAGTGGTCAACTGATCCGCATTTGTAACAGGAGCGGTCAGGGAATCTACAACTCCCCGAATGCCATTTACCGCAATATCGGCATTTCGTTCTGTCTCGACGTTCATCCCAACACTGGCGACTGAAGTGCCTCGTGTACCTACAAGGGGTCGATCACGATCTCGTCTAAAAAAGCCCGAAGTGCCTCTAAACTGGCCCGCATCATCCCGAAATCTCTTCGATGCCTGTTGAAGAGACCTTCCCGAGGATCTTTTACGAAACTCTCCAGTTCCCTCATCAACTCTTTGCTTTTCTTTTCTAAGCTCTTCGGCTTTACAAGCTCGTTCAACAAGTACCACGAACTCTCGTATTTCAAGAACGCTAACGAACATTTTTATATCTTCATTCAGCCCATCTTCGAAGCGTTTACACATAATAGCTTCGGACGAAACACATTCCCGAGCGTATTTGCTAAGTCTAACAAATTTTCGCTCGTAATCAGTAACCGACATGGAGCCTTGCTTAAGCTCAAGAAATTCCTTCCGTTTTTGATCAACAAACCTCTGACTGATATACTTTTTCCGAAACTCAGTTTGGAAAAACTCCCAAGTTACTTGCTTTCGGGGCACAACGGAAGTCAGAGTACTCCACCAATAGTAGGCAGAATCACGTAGCAAGGAGATAGCACACTTTAGGCATTCATCGGGTGTACAAGATAGCTCATCGAGTACCCGGATAGTGTTGTCCAGCCAAAATTCAGCTTGCTCGGCATCATCGCTATCCATAGACTTAAATTCAGTAGCCCCATGTTTTCGGATTCTGTCAACTGGGGGCTTATTTGACCTTATTTGGTCAGTTACCGGTGGTATTGTAGGTGCGGGGGTAGTATTTGTCGGGAATGGAGGTTGTGGAACAGCCATATTAGTTCGAATGTATTGGTTGAACCAATCATTCATCACGCTATAGAATGCTTGTCTAGCTTCATCATTCAGATTACTAGCATTAGGTTGAGAGTCTGCCGGCACAGTCCCTTGTGCGGGAGCAGGCGCTACACTCTCAAGATCATCAGCTACCTCTCGGTCACGATCGGGATCCATTACTATAAATAAACACATTTACAATTGTCAGAAATCACCACACTATCAAGTAATCACATAAAATGGCATGTATAGCTAGACCCAACACATTACGGTAGTCCTAGAATCGACTAAACCGTAGCTCTGATACCAATAAAATGTAACACCCCGAACCCGAGTCCGACACCGGAATCGAACACGAGGTGTTAACAAACTTTGAAAAATTTCCAGACACTGCCCAATCTGTGTACTAGTCGCTTTAAAAATCATATCTTGAGCTTCACAACTCGAAAATCAGTTTCGTGATTTTTCCCTGAAACTAGACTCATATTCCCATCTACATATTTTTTTCTAGAATTTTTGATTGGGCCAATTAGTACAGTTTATTAGTTAAAGTCTCCCATGTTACAGGAATCGACTACCCTGACCTTTGCGCATTATGACTTGGATATCTCCTTGTACAGGGCTCCAATACTGATGCTGTTTATTTCTATAGAAACTAGACTCAGATAGGAATCTATGCATATATGGTATGACTCCTAATTATCTCTGGTTAATTTATAATCAATTTCCAAAGTCGGAACAAGGAATCCAGAACCCGTTCTGGTCCTATCTCACGAGAACCTGAATATCTCTTAACATACTGTCCATATGATTGTTTCGTTACTTTCCTATGAAAGTAGATTTTCAAGGTTTGTTTACATAATTTATTCACTATTTAATTCCATTCCTACTATTTTTAGTGATTTTCCAAATCTACGTCACTGATGCTGTCAGCATCTACCTTTAAGGTAGGCTTTACCTATTTCATGGTTCAACTAGCCCTTTTTGCATACATAGCACAATTTATGAAAGTGATTAACCATCCCCGTGGCCAATCCTTGTCAAGCATATCCACACCAAATGATTATAACATTATACTCAAACACATATAAGCCATTTTCGCATGGCTATCCAAAACTTACACATCACATAAAGTACTCGAAAAAAAACAATGGGTCGTCCTATACATGCCATATCAAAATTCAACCAAAAGAGTACCCAAAAGAGCCTTTGATAGTGTGGGCGACTTCGACTTCAAGATCCCGAGTCCGATAGCTGGAGAACCAAAAATCTATAAAACAGAGGAGCAATGGAACGAAGTAAGCAATTTATGCTTAGTAAGTTTTGAGCAAGAAATTCCAGCATAACGAAAGCATAGCACACATTTAGCTAAACGGAATATTTCATAATACACAATTTTTCCGATATCAAACTTACTTCACAACGTTAACCCTTATGTACATACACAAAAGACCAACTTAGCCGAAGGCCGGTAGCTCGTTCATCAACTGAGCGAATATTTATTTGTAAGGGCTCGATTAAATTCAACACATACGTAACATATCCCAATATTGGGATGTTTTCGAGTATTAGCTGGAATTTTACAGCAAGCTCATTCATTACCAAAATCACGTACCTTCGGAATTTAACCGGATATAGCTCCTCGTTCAAGTGCCTTCGGGACATAGCCAGGTTATAGTAACTCATACAATGCCTTCGGGACTTAACCCGGATTTTAAAACTCGCACGAATGCCTTCGGGACTTAACCCGGAATTAGTATCTCGCACAAAGGCCTTCGGGACTTAACCCGGAATTAATAACTCGCACAAATGCCTTCGGATCTTAGTCCGGATATAGTCACTTAGCACAAAGCCTTCGGGACTTAGCCCGGACAGCATTCAATTAATCATGCACATCTAACAATAATTCATGGCACATTCGTATTTCTTTTTCATTAGCAAAACTCAAACACAAGGCACATACCATCCTTGCACATTCGGCTCAATAGCCACACATAGAGCATGATTTTAATTTGCTTAAAACATGATTTAATCACATCGTAATTTAAGCTCTCTTACTCAAGAACTTACCTCGGGTGTTGTCGAACGATTCCGCTAACTATTCGACCACTTTTTCCTTCCCTTTATCGGATTTATTTCCCCTTTGCTCTTGAGCTTAATTAAACAAATAAATTGATTTCATCATTTAGGCATCAAAAAAAGATGAACACGAAGCACTTAGCCCATATTTATACATTAGACATTAAAGTCACATACATGTGAAATCATGCATCAACACAACATATTAGCTAATTTTTCCCCCTTGGCCGAATATGCATGTCTATTTTTGGGGTCGATTTCAACACTTAATACACACATATACACACTAGTAAAGCATCCTCTCCCTTCCCATCGATTTAACACATGCATTGCTCATTAACATGTAAAAGTTACATTCGGCCTTAGCACACAACTTGCTAGCCGATTCTTCTCCATTTAGCAACCAATGCACATATGTGCTCACACAAAAATGCTAAAAAGGAGGTTCAAGAATCATCAAGTCATCATCACATGCATCATTAACAAACTTCATATTTAGCATGCAATGGCATTAACACAACCTCCACCTAGGCCGAATTTTAACTCATCCTCTTGCCTCATCACCACCACATCAAACATCAACCAAGAATGATGCATCCATGGTCAAATGTCATTTCCATCACATAGCAAGATTTAGACCATGGGCTAGGTAGAACTCAAGCTAACAACTAAAACATGCATGCATCTCACGGAACATCATCAAACATACCTTAGCCTAGCTACATGCATGGCCGAACCTCTTCACCTTTCTTCTTCCTTCCTCCTTAAAATTATTGGCCAAGGATGAACCAAAGGATGAGAAATTTTTTTCTTTGTTTTTCTTTCTAGTTTCGGCAAGTATGAAGATGAGAAAAGGATGAACAAAAATTCTCTCCTTTCTTTTCTTTAGCTCACGGCAATGGGGGGACAAACAACTACACAGACATTTTTTTTTGTATTTACCATACTCCTTTTCATTATTTTATGCCCATGCCCCTTATTTTATTTGTTTTATCCCAACATTTTATGACACAAATTAACATATTTTATTTGTGCCATACTTATGCCATAATTTCCAAAAAAAAAATTGCACAATTGCTCATCATGCCCATCATGGCCGGCCACCTTGTTTTAAGGTGGGAAAATTGACATGCAAATCCACCTATTTCATACTATAAGTTATTTGGCCACTACAAATTAGCCTATAGCATTTGCAAAAATTTTTACATGAGTCACATTTCAAAATTTCACTCACAATTGGCAAAATCAAAGCATGAAATTTTCACACATGCACTTTCACATGAAATAAACATAGGATATAACATCTAATTATTATTGTGACTCGGTTTAGCGGTCCCGAAACCACTTCCCGACTAGGGTCAATTTTGGGCTGTCACAACTAACTTCATAAATATTTAATAAAAATATTTACTAATCTGGTTTACAAAAATGGAGTCCAAGAAATACACTTTCTGACACCCTTGACTATCGGGTTGTTACAAATCCACTCTCCCAATATGATCCTATTTTATCTCATAGTAACCTCTACATCTTCTTTTATGAAAAGTCAATTACTATCAAATACTAATTAATTCATTCATCACAAATACAAACAACTCGTGGTCATGTTTACTTTCCATCTATTATGTAATGCCAATGTGAGGATACCTTTTACCCATGTCTTGGGCTATGAATTTCACTATTATGAATGATTCTACATGCTACAGAAGTCGCATACCTATCACACCAACTTTCAATTCCTTATCTATTTGAACTCAGGTTTTTACTTACATCAAAGTATATGAGTCATACATACATAGCCCATCATCCACTTAAGATTAATGTATGTCACACTTTGAATGTCACAAGTGAATAAATCCATAAATGGATTCAAAATCTATTCTTTTTGTGTCTAGTCCGATATACTTTCAGTTCAGTCAGCATATTTATGTCTTCATCTTCAGATAGTTGTCCGCTCCGATGCTCAAGGCAATGTATCTCCTCAATTAGACTTAATAGACGACATATTAGTCTTTCAATCGATTTGCTCATTTCCAATTAGACTGGGGACATGTTTAGATCCGTCTACTAGTATAAGTTGTCATTCCTATTATGATCCGGCCACGTAATACTGCTAAGTATTAGTTTAAACATTAGACAACTAGTGAGCCAATATTTACTTCAATTTTGCTTTGCATACAAAAACCGCATGAAGACATTATACAAAAAATATTAATGTAATCCTTGAATTATTTTATTAACCAATATGTTCTAAAATAATAAAAGTTTACAAATGAATATATTACACTTTGGACACGAAATCCAACATAAATTAGGTATGAGTTATAGAGTTACACTTTTTATTATGATGACTATAGATATATTTCATTTATATGATTTAATATGTTAATGGCATATTCTATAAAATCATGAGAACTTTCTATAAGGTAAAATGGTATTTATGTGGTTTTTTTTTGTCGTAACTGGGGTATCTATTGCATGTAACAATGACAAATCCTCTTGTCGAGAGTGCTCTCCGAAGAGGTAAACGACTGGCCATAAAATGTGCTTTATTCCCATGATAAAAAATATCTTATTTTTTCCTCTCATTTTAACTATTTTAACAATTACTTTTATAATGTTTTAGGTAGTAAAAGTACAAGGTAAAGCCATGCAGTTAGGGTCGAATTGCGTTTCAACCATTCTATTGAAAAAACATACAAATTTGCTCATCCATTAAATTTTATCTGTTAAAAGATGGCGTGGAACGTTAATTTAAATGGTAATTACTAATTTGGTCCCTGAACTAGCTAAAATATCATTTTGATTTTTTTTTAAAAAAATTCTTAACAGTAATTCTAAATATTTAAAATAAATATAAATTATTAAAAATATTAAAAATATTAAAAATATGTTAAAAATTTTCTAAAATAAATATTTCTAAAAATTCAAAATATTTATATATTAAATAAATATAAATAAATTAAATAAATCTTAAATTTTTTTTAAAATTTTTGAGTCGAAACCCAAAAATCATCTTTTTACAAAACTTTCTTCCCTATTTTACAAAACCCAGAAAAATAAAAAAGATTTCCCATACACAATTGAAGCCTTATTTCATAAGGGCTTTTCTACTTTAGTGAATACTCATTTTCGTATCTCCTATCAAATCTCTTGATAATGTGTAATTACCGTTATAAAATTTCGATTACTTATTTTTGCGTCCCGTTAGTTATTACAAACTTTCCCATTTGAAGATTTGGTTTTTTTAATACCCTAAGAAGCTTTAATCTTTAAGTTACTATGTTTAATAATTTTTGGGTTTTGAATTTTTAATATAAATTTCTAGGTTCTTAACAAGAACTCTTTGGGTTTTGAAATTTTAGAAAATAATGCTTAAATTTATGTGAAGAAATAAAAGATAAAAAGTGAAGTTTTAATTTACAATAAAACCCTCAAAGAATTTTACACATCTCTAGAGGTGGAGAAGTAGCGAAAAGAGCTTATTGTCTTCATCTTCTTCTTCATCGCCAAAGAGAGATGCAAAATTGAAAGACTTTGTTTACAATAATTGTGTTGTTTCTTTGGTTTGATTGTATTTCAACAATAATAAAATCACGATTTTATTGAAATAGATGCTTTTAGAATTACACCGGAGAGCGTCTTCAACGGGTAAAGTTAGTATCTCGTTGCATTAAATAGTTTTCATCAAATTGAGAATTTTATGTATTACGACTTTTATCTGATTAATTTTATAAAAATAAATTCAATCCTTTTATCTTTTATCTCTAAAAAAAATTTAAATCCAATTTATATTCATTGTTTTAGATTAAAAATACAACTTAGATTTAATTATTATTCCTTTATCTATGTGGTGTGTATATATATATATATATACTAATACATTTATAGTATACTATTCCATTTTGGTTAGATGGTTTGTTTTTCAATTAAAATTTAGATTATATATGCATTTTTTTTCTTTGTTTGCAAATTGATTTTAAGAGCAAGAAAATTATTGTGGCTTACAAAAAATAATGTCAACTTAAATGAAAAATATTATAACTACCTTTAATATTAATTGCAATTAATTTTTTTAAAATATATTTTAACCTATTTGTAAAATTTTCATATTTGAATGTGATTAAATGTGTTATGACTTATAATGTTTTAGTCCTATATTTACAACAATAATCGTATTGAACTAAAAATACATAAAATTGAAAATCTTTTTTAACTCAAGTTTGAATATTTTAAAGGTTTTTAAATAATATATTTGAATTTAAAATGTTACGTAAAAGGTTTTTTTTATACAATATTATATACGAGAGATGTGATAATATAGTTTGAATCTGTATTAAATAGGTGTCTAACAAGTAGTTTAACTATCGCTTCATGCAAATCAATTAAGAAAAAGTCAAAATTATGATTTTGTATCATTTATATAAATTTAATTGTACTTAAAATAAATAAATAAAATTTAGCACATGTGATAATATTGAAATATTGAAATATTAAAATATAAATATAAATAAAAATATAAATACTATCATGTGAAATTATAATTTTCTTGGTATTTTAGAGAGAGAAAAAGTAGAGGGAATGAGATGTTCAGTTTGGACGCAAAAGAAAAACTGATGCCTAAAGCCAAAAGCTTCTCGCTGTTTAGCATTTACGAGACAAAACAATGAGTAGTTTATGTTCCAACTTGCAGTAACTTTTATCTCTCCCGACCAATTAAGCGAATTAGGATTATTTTCTCATTGTTTTTGAAAAATATTGTAAAAAATCTTATAGAAAATAATTTTAAATAGTTTGGTTTAAAATTTAAATGTTTAGTATTATTGTTAAAAATTATTTTTGAGAAATAATTTTTTTTAAATATAATGCTGTCAAGTAAAAAACATGCATTCAAATAATACTTAAATTTGTTAATATTATGATATTTTAGTAAAAATTTAAATAATAATTTTTTGTAAAATTTAATTAATATATAACTTATATTTTTATAATTATTAACGTACAACCATTATAAATTTAAATATATAATTTTATATACTTGAAATAAATTCCAATTGAAAAATAATTATATACTTAATATAAATATTATATAAAATATATTAGAGTATAAATAAAAATAAAAAATGTCATTTTGACTCCAAAAATACTTTTGAAAATGTAAAGGCTAGACAAAATTACTTTTGCTTTTGGGTTCAAAAGCACCTTTGAACTCAAAAGCTGTCTATTTAGCACTGCTTATAACTCCAAAATTATGGTTCCAAAAACACTTTTGGAGTAACACCCCGGTCCGATCGCCGGATCCGAGTTACAAGATGCTATGAATAATTTTGAAACAATCACATGCAATATAAAAAATTGAATGATTATATTAATACACATTAATTATTACAAGTGAAAACGAAACTAAATCGAGCTTTAAAATACAACAGATTAGATTCGGGCATGAAAAAGGACCAAACTGTAAATTTTTAAAACTTTAGAACTTGGTATCGATTCCAACGGAATAAATATAAATACTTTTATTGTAGGTATCGATATTATAATCAGTATTGATATCGTTTTGGCATTCTACAAATTTGAAAATATTGTTCATTTGGTATCGATACTTTTATCCAAATGGTAAAAAATCACAAGTTTGAAAGTTCATTTCATGCCCAAACCAATATCTTAATTCATAGATACATATAGGTACACATATGACCTGCATAAAAATCACTCAATCCATTACAAACACGCCATGATTCAACCATGATTTATTAACCATCTTACTTATTATAAATGACAACTAAGTATGCAGTTAGGTACCATTATCCTAATACTAACCAATATGTCATTTGGCACCATCACAACCAAATTCAAAACATAAACTCAATTCTAAATACAAGCATGTATCATCATAGTACAATTTACCTTTGTACATAATCAAAACTTATCATGCCATTGAAATAACTTAATTTAATGAATGCATATACCATAACTATCAACTAACACATATACCATACATTTCACCCAAAACTGCCATTTCCCAACCATTTCATGATCCAAAATCAATCATACCATCACCATACATACTATCATCATTTATCCTATATACATACCATATTAATCACTAAATTCAACCTTATGCATGACAACCATTATAACAAATTATAACTTATAACTTACATCAACCCAAAATAGCCTATGTACATAATATGTAACAATTTAAAACACAAACCACAATAAAAAACCAAAGTACCAACATTCAAGATTGAACAAAAATGAATCCCCTATATGTATGCCACGAAACCAGATTTTAAACGATAAAAAAACTATTAAATCAATATTGAGATAGTGTGAGTTTCTTAACGATCTGCCTAACAAGTTTTGCAAGTTGGCACTACAAGGAAAAAAGAGACAAGCGAAGTAAGCATTATAAATGCTTAGTAAGTTCACAATTATTAAAACAACAACTTACCTCATTTTATGAATTATACAATAAGTTATTCAACTTAACGGTTTTACCTAAATCCAGCAACCCTATATCAACATGAGTTCATCTTATAACCAATTCATATAATAACTTGAATATTTAGCATTTCAAATAATTTTAATGCCAATTGCATGGAAACCAACAACTCAATATCATTCACAACATTCCAATCTACATTTCAATTCACAAATAAAACTAAAAGTCACAATGGTACATATGTATCAATATATACAAGTTTCAGTTAATCAATCTAAAGATTAAATCATATCATTTCATTTTGTTGTCAACAATACATCCAATTTCAATATAATGACAGTCATTATTTCATTTTATTATTTGAATTTTGTATCAAATTCATAGATTTATACACATTTCCATATTGGCTCTCCGACTCGTATATTCGATATGTATTAGTAGTCAATACTATCGATATTCATATATATATAGTTAATCAACTTTGTATTATCATAACACAATTATCAATCCAATTTATACCTCACAAATCAATTATCCCATTACTTGAATTTCCTATCTATTTGCAATCTCCATTATCAAATAAAACTTTTCATTTCAGATTTTTAATCTTAAGAGTTTGAGAATTCTATCATCATCGTTTCAATTATACTTATCATACTTTTACCATTTATTCCCTCAATTAACTCGACTCGGACTCGAATAGATACACGGATCTAACCAACACACCAGTTTGGCACCCAGTACCTTATCGGATAAATCTGAAGCAAATAGTTACGCCTAGCGCTATCAATATGTTTGACACCCAATGTCTCATTGATATAACCAAAGCAAATTGGCATTAAGTACCTCATTGACTCATATTCGAAGTGACCTGAATTCTTTCTACCCTATGACATGCTTGTTGGGAAATGTGCCCATATTGTAGTAAGGGTCTGTTTGTTTACATGTAAAAGGTTTTATAGAAAATGTTTTTTGCATTATCCTGTGTTTGTTTCATAGAAAACAATTTGATCAATGGAAAATGACTTACAGGTCAACGTAAAATAAGCTCTTTTTTCCTGTAAAATGACTTACCCTTTTGAAAAGCGCAAGTCATTTTCCAGAAAAGAGTCCTTCTATAGATAATTTTATTTTTATATAAAAATTAACTTAAATCAAGCTTAATATTATTATATTGATAATAAATTTTATTTTTATATTTAAAATTATTAAAATATTATATTTTTCAATATTATTAAACATACATATTTAATTATTTATTTTTAGTCATATAATAAATTATTAATATAATATATATAATTTATTATTTTAATAAATTATTTAATATTTTAATTTCATTTTAATAATAAATTTAAAAAATAATAATTTCAAATAATATTATTCACATATTATTAAAAATATTCAATATTAATATTTTAATAATAAATATTCATTACAATTATACACATATTAATAATAAATGTTTTGTAGTACAAAGTTAAAATATGTCATAAGTCTATGTACACTTCATAGATTTGCAATTTAGTTTTTGTATTTTTATTTTCAAGAATTTAGTCCCTTTACTTTTCAAATTTAAAATCAAGTCCAATTGTTGACATCATTATTTTTTTTTCAATTTTGTTAATGTCACATTTTTAAATAAAAAATACTCACTTGGTAGTCATGTAATTAAAAACTGACATTGTAATGAACCTGAATTTAATATAATATTTTTAATATATGCAAAAACAATGTAAAATATAAAAAAATAGATAAAAATAAATTTAATTAAACAATGAAATAAATAAGAAAATCTCAAACGTATGTTTGTTTCATTAAAAACAACTTTTATAGAATATTTTTAAGAAATTTACCAAACAACAGAAAATATTTTACACAGATTCACCAAAACACCAGAAAATATTAGCTTTTCTAGAGAAGTAAATCATTTTCCAGAAATCATTTTCTGGAAGTCATTTTCAGTGAAACAAACGAAGCCTAAATGTGCAATTATTTTCCATTTATTTGAACGATGAATAAATAAATAAAGTTAATTTCACATTTCACTATTATGTCTTTTGTATTTATGTCTTTTATATTTTGCATGCATATTGAAATTATAACAAGTAAATATTAGCTCATTGATTGTCTAAAGTTCAAACTGAAGATAAATGGCATTGTAAATATCGTTTACATTGCAAGAAAGACAATTTAGTTCAATAGGTAATCTAAATGAGCCCATAATCCACTAAAAGAATCAAAGTGAGCATTTGATTCAAATACTGAGAAGAATTATTATGTTGACTACAATTCCAATTGGGGAAATAGCTAGTCTTGGCTATCAGAGTAGTTGACTCCATGAGTAGAGACATAGATGTATTCATTGAGAGAATGATACATTGGACTAGACCCAAGATGAATTAATTCACTTGTGATGTTTATGGTGTGATTTACCTAAATCCTGAGTTAGTCACTGACAATGTGTATGTAACTCATGTGCTTTAATATAAGTAGAGGCTTATGTTTTAAAAATGATCGAGCCCACAACCGATATGTTAGGTACATGACTTATGTATGGCATGGCTTTACTAGCGACAATGAAATTTATATCTCAATTAAAGAGCTAATGATATCCTCTCATTGGCATTGTGTGGAATGATAAATATAGAACATGGCCACGGGTTGCTTGTTCTCTGTTATAGCCCAATTTTGCCCCATGACCCATTTACAATTTTGACCCACTTAAACCCAAAATTAAACCCAACAATATCCTAAAACGCATCAGCCCACATCCATTAAAATTTAAACCCATTAAAGCTTAACCCAAAACTAAACCTAATTACCTAGCCCAAGCCCAATACCCATTACACAAAATTTTTTGAAACCCTAATCTACCCTAGCCGTCTTTACCTTTTGACCAACTCTCTGACTCCTCTGTCACCACCCACTCCTCCACCGGCCACCTGCTCTGCTGCTTCCAACCACCGACCATGCCCATCCCCTGCAAGCAATCAAGAAGAC
This sequence comes from Gossypium hirsutum, assembly GCF_007990345.1. Taxonomy (NCBI): domain Eukaryota; kingdom Viridiplantae; phylum Streptophyta; class Magnoliopsida; order Malvales; family Malvaceae; genus Gossypium; species Gossypium hirsutum. The sequence goes on from NC_053434.1 coordinate 32,091,914, forward strand.
AAGACAGATATAATAGAAAGTAGGTGTAAAAGGGTTATAAAAACCCGAATCAAAAACTGTAAAAGGGTTCAGCAAAAAAAATATAATACATATACCATATATTCGAATGCATAGCAAGTGATTCCAAGGCAAGAAAAAACAGCAAATAGAGGGATCTAAACAACAAGAACCAGATTCAAGCACAAGGTGATTTTATTTTATTTTTTTAAAAAGAAACCGAATCTTTTTTTTCATCAACTACAAGTCTATATATATATTACAAAATAAAAGTAAAAAAAAACTAAAAAAAAAATTACCTTTTCCGGCCACCGTGCAGCACCCGCGACGGTGACCGGCCATTGGCCGGAAATTCCCCTCCCCCTCCTTTCTCTCTTCCTTCTTTCTCCTTTTTTTTCTCTCTCCTCACCAAATTATTTTTTTTGTTAATTTTGGCCTTTATATAGCCTCCCAAAACGGCGTCGTTTTGGGGGCTGCCATTTAACCCCAAAACGACGTTGTTTTGATACGACCCGGTCCTACCCGACCTGACCCGCCTCAGGATTCGCGTGTTTTTGGAAAAGGGGGAATTTGCGCGTGCAGTCCTTCCGCTTTTTCAAGCTTTTGCAATCAAGTTTTTTTATTTTAAAATTTGCCCCAAGAAGTTGTCGCACTTTTCAATTTAGTTCCCACTGATATGTTGTGTTTTAATGGGAAGGAATATTTGCTATTTTAGTCCTCCTAGGTTATGCGCGTGTGGCAATTTGATCCTTTTTCTTTATTTCTCTTTAAAATTGCCCCAAAACTTTGTTTTTGTTCAAAATTTAGTCCTTTTTTTATTTTAGTTTATTTTCGTATTATCTTCGTTATTTTATTTCATTTTAAATATTATTTGATTATCATTATTATTATATTAGTGTATATTTTATTTACATACGTATGTGTATTTATATCTACATAGTATTTTTTTAAAATTATTTTAATTTAAATATTATTATATTATGTTTACTTTTTTTTGAATTTCTATATTATTATTATTATTATTGTTACTTATTATTATTACTGTTATGTACATATTATTTATACTATACTTAATATTATTATTATTATATTTACTATTATTATTTATAAATATTAGTGTATGTTTTTATTATATATGTATATATATACTCTTTATGTATGGTATTTTTTTAACATTATTATATTTACTATTATATTTATTATCTTTAATATATTATATTTTACTTTCCTTACCTTATTATTATGTCATACTTTCTTTTGTATTTTTGCTATTATTGTTATTATTATTATTATTTATTATATTTATATAATATTATTAATAGGTACTTTTAACATTATTATATGTAAATGCTATATAAATATTTTAATACTATATTATGTATGTATTTTTCAATGCCATATTATGTATATATTTTTAATGCTATGCGTACACTTTGTAATATTATTATTATGTATATACTTTAATACCATTAGTTATACATTTTTGTACTATTTCATATATATTTTTTCTATATTATCCTTATTATTAGTATTGATATTAGTGCGTTTTATTATATGTATATATACTCTCAATATTATATTTTTATATGTATACTCTTAATACCATATTATTCTTATTATTTTCGCTATTATTACTTACTTTTAATATTATTGTTATTATTTACATATATGTATAGATATTTTCATGTACTTATTATAAATGTATCATTTGCTTATTTTATTATGTACATACATTTTTCAATATTTATATATATTATTATGTATATATACTTTAGCATTACTAATTATATATATTCTTACTATTTTATGTATATATTTCAAATATTATGTATAGTATAGTTCTGACATTTGTTACTATTCACATATATATATTTTGGCGTACATAGTCTTAATACCATTATTATTATTATATATATTCATTGTTTCCCTTTCGTGTTTGATTCTAATATTACGTTTAATGCCGCATATATTTTTATGGTTTTAATATATTTGTCGCATTTATATTTGCTTCAATATATTTCTAGCTCTGTCATCTATTTTCATCAATTCGATTTGCATTATTTCGAAAATCTTATTCTTGTTTTTTAATAATTAAGGCAACGTATCGGTTTAATACTAAGTCGCTGATTTCATCACTATATTGGGTGAACATCAATCGACTCGTGTTAAAACGGTATGCCCTTCTAAAAAATCGAAAAAAGCTAAAATTTCTCGTGTTCCAATCGGATTACGACTAAATGTTACATGAACTCGTAGTTTTGAAAATCAAGTTAACACGTGTTTTATAAGATACCAATTTTGGGCGTTGCGAGGGTGCTAATACCTTCCTCGCGCGTAACCGACTCCCAAACCCTAATTTTTCTCTGGATTTTGACGTAGACTTAAACTCGGCCTTCTTTTTGTTTTAGAAATAAATTCATTAGGTGTCCGATCACACCCATAAAAGGATAGGTTGCGACTCCCTTTTTTATTTATTTCAAATCAAGCTTCAGTTTTCAAGTTTTCACTAAATCGCCATAATTAACGACCGAAAGCTAAAATTTTACGTCGTTACATTCTCAAACGAGAAATTTATCACAATCATTTGTTGACAGTGATCATATTAATCATTAAGAAGGCACAATGGTGACAATGAGGTAAAATATGATTGTATTGAGTGAATGGATTTAACTTAAAAGAATCAAGGATATCATATGATGGTAACATACATATGACGAAATTATTGCACAATGTAGTTGGATGAATTGCTTTTGTAAAGAGTATACAATAAGGAGTTTTCAATCACAGTACTTCTTGTAGATTGACTTCATGATTAAGTAATTGCGAATTATCGAAATGATGTTTTTGGACATAATTGCAATCACTAGAACCTAATTGTATATGTTCGATTGATCCTTTTGCTAGCTCAACAAAAACTCGATTGTACTACATTTGAATCAGAAGAAAACTTTACGACTTTGGGAATAATTTAACTGAGTCAATTTATTCTATGTGAAATTAAATTAGGTGGTCGTGAGAATTGTTCAACTAGAGAATTTGATTAAAGAAATTTCTTGAGAAATTAATTTGGAAAATCTAAGTGATTTTTGGAAAAATTAATTTTGATCTAGTAAAATTAAATTAATCAAATCAATTAAAATTAATATGATATTTTTGGAAGTTAATTTTCAAGTTAGACAATTGGCCCAATGGGTAAGTGAACTTGAAAATTGAACCTGAGATCGTAAGTTGGGCCCGAGAACCCAAAACCAAGACCAAGACCCAAAAATTGGTCGAACTAAGCTCGGTATGTGAAATCAAGCTAACAGTCCAACTGGTGGCTAGACCGAACCATATAGGTCGTCATTGACCCAGACCGAATAGATTTGGGGTGTCGTAAGGGTGATGCGCCTACATCATTGGACACGGCAATGCTGGTGGATGCGATGGCAGCATCCTGATGGTCGACGGCGGTTGGTCGTCGGTGGTTGAGCAATGGAAGAGGTACACTCTTACTGAGGCTTTACCAGAGAATTTGATTTCAGATTAATTATTCCAAAAATAATAATATTTTAATAGTTTATTATGAAATTTTATTTAATACTTATCTTAATAGTATTTTTATTAATTTAATATTAAAGTAATTATCGTAATATGAAATTTAATTTAATGTTTATCTTGTAGATAAATATTCTATTGTTTTAATAAGATTTAACATTAAATTTAATATAATATTTATCAAGATAGATATTAGATTAAATTTGATATTAAAATGATTAAGTTTAATCATAGTTGAACTATCTAAACTCTTCCTATATAAAGAGAGCCTTGGGTCATTATTTACACACACTTGAATTCAAGAGAAAATTGAATAGAGAAAATCCTCTTAATAGATTATTCCAGAAAATTTTTAGAGATATTTTTTTGATTTACAACTTAACCTAAAAGTTTAAAGAAATTGAGAATTACTCCATTGGTAATTTTTTTTGAAAAATTTTCTGATTCGAAGCGAGCCCACACTTGACAGACGTGAGCTTGAGGATAGTGGAGAAGACTACTCGGTCAAAGCGCTCATCCTAGACGAATCGAAAAGGTACAATTTTGATTAAGTATTTATTACTTTCAATATCACAACCAAGATCTTATTTTGGAGAAGTTTTTAAAACTCTGACTTTTCCCTAAAATTATTTTCCATTGCATTTTCTGAACCTGTTTTTCTAACAATGCCAACTATATCCGACTCTACCCAGACAGTTAATAGGGTATTCATTTTCAATTTCCATTATAAGCCAATTTCTCAGTTCAGTTATATATGTTCAATAGTAATTCATCAATACATATCAATATACAATAATCAAATATCAGTTCATCATTTTAAGTTTTAACCATCAGCTTATCAATTTTCTATGTTTTGGTTCATAACTCGCCTGTTGTACCAAATTGTACACAATTTAAACTATTATCAAACAAATACAAATTCACAAATCAAATATAAATCTTTTTTGAATATAATTATACTATGTGAACTTACGGGAAAAACAATAAACAGAAAATTCTCTAAGGATTAAACAACAAATTTGTCTTTTTCCTCAATTAATTCCGATTTGACCCAATTTCCGATCTATACAATTATTCAATTCAATTTATCAATTTCAAGCTTCTTGTTTCATCCTATTATAAACATATATCACATCAATTTCATTTTCTGGATGCTCCTTAAAGTTGTGCATTTTATTCAATTTAGTTTCTAAAACCGAACTTATCATAATTTTCACATTTAAGCCTCGTTTTTCATTCCTATTTCAATTTCATCTCTATGCAACCCTTTAAATTCAATAATTATAGAAATTTTATTCTAAATTCAAAATTATTACATTTTAATCCCTTAGTTAAAAACTAAAAAAATTCTTTACAATTTAGTCCCCCTTTTTCATTCTAAGCTTAAAAGCTAGTATAAAAATACGAAAAGCTCCACAAATCATCAATAGCAATATTTTAAATCTTTGATAGTTTCAAAAACGGAGGTACATGATTACAACGATTTTAAAAACATAAAATTTACGAACGGACTTAAAACCACTTACATGAAAAGGATGAAAGCTTGAAACTTCAAACTCTTTCTATTCTCTTCAAGTTTCAGCTATGGAGAAATAAAATGAAAATATGATCAAATGTATCATCTTTCTTTTCTTTATTACCTAATATAAATTTTTTTATTATAAAATTTAAAAATTTTAATTTTATTTTAATTAAACCACAACCAAACCGTCCACTAACATCAAAATGGTTTATTTCTATTTATACTTTGGTTTAATTACTATTTTAGCCCTTTAGTAATTAAAAATCTCTAGCAATTTAATTTTATCACTTTTACAACTTAGTCCTTATACCTTAATTAGTCACTAATTCGGCAAAATTATTTATCTAAAACTCAATTCACCAATATAAAAACTACATCAATATCTCAAATTCTCATTTTCCAACACCACTGACTTTCGGTACAAACCATTTGTACCTTGACTAACGCACCAATTAATAAAATCTATAGAATCAAAAATCATAATAACAACATATTAACTCATAAATAGTAACTGATAATATTTACGAACTCACCCATTGAAATTTTGGTCCCAAAACCATTGTTTCTGACACCACTGAAAATTTAGTTGTCACATTTGGAGTTAAAGGCACTTTTGAATAACAATGAGAAACAAAGTCTTACTCTCAAATCTCAATTTTAAGGACTACTACCAGATTGAAGGGCAAATGCAAAAGTACATATATATTGATAAATAGAATTCTACTTTTTACAATATTGTATCATTGTACTTTAATGCTCGGATACCCAACACTACGAAGAGAACATCGCCACAATGTCATAATAAGCATAATCGGGATGTCATCAAAGACAAGTGTCACATCATATCTAATCTCATTAATACTATCAACTTTCCAAGTTTGGCAACTTTGTATCAAAATGCATCTAGCCCATTCCCTGACATAAGTCTTAAACCAGTTCTACAAAAGGGACAATCATGCTATGAAAGACCCACTTTAAACCCTCTTTCTCTTGTAAATAATCCCTCTTTCAAGATTAGAGGACATGTAACACAAGAGATCAACCATCACTATACTAAAACATCATCTTAAGCTTCCATCCTTATTGACTCTCTGCACCATCATGATATGAACTATCACTATAATATACCCCAAAGACTTTATATAACTTTTTGTTATAACAGCTGACACCGTTTATGATAAGTTGGATGAAAAGCTATTACTCAATTATTCCAGAACATCCTAAAAGTGCAAGAAAACAAGGTTAATAATGAAAAGTGTGATCAACATTACCAAAACCAATATTACAACTAGTATGGTATGGAGATAACCAATACGATCAAAAGAAGTATTATAGGTAAGGATATGATTAAGAGCAAAATTGTTATCAACAACTAGCACGAAATAACAGGGTTATGCTACTTATAACCAATATGGGCAATCGACTAGACAGGGAGAAAATTATAAACAACCTCATGCAGAGCAACCACCCAAATATTACTAAAACCTTAACCAACTTGATTTTACTAGACATAACTAGCAGTTGCAACTTCAAAGGGTTGAAAACCCCACTATGCAAAATAATCCTCCCATAACACAACAATACATTAGACTTGTAACAATCCGGTTTTTAGTTTTGCCGAAAAAGGTGGTTTTGAACCTCATTTTCATAAATCAAGTTCGTAAATATTATAAGAATATTTATGAAGTTGATATAAAATTATATTTAAGTTTTGTCTAGTAATTTTATCAATTGAATGGTTAATTAAGGTGTAATGACTAAATTGTAAAAGTCTAATCACTATAGGTTTTAATTGAACAAAGGCTCAGGGATTTAAATTACAATTAGACAAGGATCTTAAATGACAATTGAACCATTTCTTAATATGAAATAGTGGAATGTGATGTAAAATTCCACTAAGTATAATTAGATTAAGTTTAAGTTAATTAAACTTACTAAATTAAAATGTAACCTACTAAATGAAAATTTAACCTATGTATAAATAAGCTAAAGTAATGGAAATGTGTCATCTTTTTCAATTTCTTATTTCTTTACTGCCGAAATGAGAAGAAAAACCTAAAGAAAACTTCACACCATTCGACCTTTGATTGGTAAGTAATTCCAAGTCATTTTATTGTATTTTTATATTCTTGAAGTCATGGGAGCTTGATTTAGGTAGCACATATACCAATTTGTAAAACTATTAAAGTTTTCATTGTTAATTTTTTGAAGATTTTGTGTTAAATTGATAGATTTTAAGCTTAGATTATGAAAAAAAAGAGACTAGATTGTAAAGTTTAACTGTTAGTTTTGTACATAAGGACTAAAACGAATAAAATGTATTTTTTTTGGGAAATTTCACCACAAATAGATAGTAGAGGGTTTTTAAAGAATGTAATTGAATTCGGTTTTTAACTTGAGGCTTAAAATTGAAAGATATGGCTTTTTCGAATTCAATGACTAATTTGAATAAAATGTAAAACTTAGGTGTATAAAAAATGAGATTATATAGGTTCATTCATGTCATGGCATAATATATAAATGTTTTGTTTTGATGGATTGAATGGAATAATTTTATAGATCAAGAATTGGATCAAACCGAAGGTAGTTGAAGAAAAGTCAAAATTGTTGTATAGTCCCTAAAGAATCAACTTCTTGGTGTTTTGATCAGTAAGTTCATATAATATTTTATTTACTTAGGTTTTTATGTAATTGAATTGTATATGTGTGTGTGTGTGTGTGTGTGTGTGTGTGTGTGTGTGTGTGTGTGTGTGTGTATTTATGTGAATTGGTACGTTTAGGCTAGAATTGGACTAAATTAAAAAGTGATATTTATAATTGTAAAACATGCCCGTGTGAACTTAGTAAAGGTTAGGATATTATTTCCATACCAACAGAGTCTTGTGCACATTTGTACGGGATTGATTATACATGTTACTGAGATTCATCATTTGTTGCAGATTCTCAAATATATGTGACACAAGTTTAGCTCGGACGACTAACCTAATGTTATTATAAAAGTTCATCCTGGACAGGTAACTTGACATATTTATATTTAGCTTAGACAAGCAACTGAGGTGGTGTATATACCTGTGTGTTGATCTGCCACAATTCATTATGGCAAATTAGGTTTTTGTCAACACTTAAAGAGCTTGTTTTCTAGCACTTATGTAATGTTTTATTAAGTTTTCATTCCAAGCATGTAGTTAGTAAATTGAGTAATTAGGAGTGTTTATGACCTTTTAGGTCGATTCGGGCCTAAGGGAGGACTAACATGTTGGTTGAGAATGTAGAACATTAATTTAAGCCAAAGTGTAACACCCTCTAACCTCGAACTGTCGCCGGAACAGAGTTACAAGGCATTACCTGACATATCAGATAACTTACGAATAATTCACAAACAAAATAACATTCATAGTATAATTTAATAACTAAGTCCCTATAATGAACTCTCGAAGTCTAAAACATGTATTAAAAGTGAAACGGGACTCGTTCAAGTACTCCGAAATTTTTTTATATAAATTTCGATAGCATTTCTACTTATGTTTACATAAAACCCCCTGCAATTAAAACCGTATCCATTTCAAACATAACCAATTCAACCAACTCATTTCACATACTCATTTTCTATTCTAAATACCTTCTAATCAAACTCAATCAATATAATATCAATTTAAATTTATCAATGTACTAATTAAATTGAAATGGATAAACTTCTTTCATTATAATTCTTAGACTTGTAATACTAACATTTTTAACCATTTATATTCAAAACATAATAACCCTTATACACATCCTATGTGCATGCCACATTACCAAAAGAAAATATGCATCACCAAAAGTTTACTGAAGTCGGGTCTGGCTTTGGATGCTGGTTTAGTACTTGACTTCTACAACCTGTGCATAGAAACAACCGTACGCTGAGTATGCATATATTCAGTGATATCACTATAATTCAATTTATAATTAAATACATTAAATCACACACATACTTTTGCATTACAATTATCATCACTTAATGAACAATTCAATCTTTTTATGTTATCATTTGATTATATATATATACCATTCTTATTTCTTTATTTCAATTCTCACCTTTCATATATGCCATATCATTCAAATTTAGTTTTATCAGTAAATTTATTTCATTTGTCCCTATTAACTTGACTCGAACTCGGCGGATACACAGATTCCAACCAACACACCAGTACGACACATTGCGCCTTAACTGTACACAGTACCTAAACAGTAATCAGTAACGGTAGCAGTAACAGTAACAGTAACAGTAACAGTATTCAACACACAAAGTGCTGAATCTGTAACAGTAACGGTAAAAGTATTCGACACACAAAGTGTCAAATCGGTAACAGTAACGGTAACAATAACAGTAGTTGGCACATAAGTGCCTGATCAGTAAGCCGACAAAAACCCGTACTCTTCCATATCATATGGCATGCCAACTATATCTGACTAGTCCGACTAGTTAATAGGGTATTTAATTCACTTTTCAGTACAATTTCCATCTCAGTTCAGTATCAAATATAATCCCTTATTTCAATCAGTTTCACAGTATTGCAGTAATTCATTACTTCAGTAATTTCACAGTTCAATGCAGTACATATAACAATATTCAGTAACTTTACAATTCAATTCGGTATTCAAAACGATATTCAGTATCCCATAATTCAATTCAGTATCAGTCGCAATTTCAGTACCCAATCATAAATTTATCATTTTACTAAACACTTACCTTAAAATACTTACCACACATAATTAGTAAATTAAACACATAATAATGATAAAGTTTGAATTATAGTGATACAAACAAGAATTCTCTTCGGATTTAATCATCGACGATATTTTCTTTTCCTTTTTGGGCCGATACTTCAGGCTCAATATTAGCAATTAAACTTCAAGCTTTAAAACTTTAATTTTCCCTTTCTTCTTTCTTTCCTTTTTCTTTCCTGCTCTGTTTCGAAATGACCTCTGTTACTTTTAGCTTTGTTTCTTTTATTTTTTTTCTTTTCTTTTCTTTCTATTTCATTTACTTTATTTTATATTTAAGTTAATTAATAATTATAAAATATCTATTTTAATAACAAATATAATTAATACATTTGTACCATATCATAACTTTACATTTGTCTTAATCTAACTAATTTATCAAATAAAAAAAATCTTATAATATAATAATTTAATTAATAAATATCTTTTACTTAAAATTTAAGAAAATATGTACAATTATATTCCAAATGTACAAAGACATATATTACACATGTATTTTATCATATCCATACAATTGGCATATTTTGATTTATTTAATAATATAATATCATTATAATTTAATTATCATAAATTCATATAATATAAATTATATTTAAATATCATTAATTATATAATTAAAACAAATAAAATCTTAGATTTTATTCCCTTTATGTCGCCTCAACTGTGCTAAATGGCTTAATTGCCATTTTAGCCCTTTTTACATTCTTTTAATCTATAATTAGACTTTATTCAATTTGATTCTTTTTCCTAATTACTTTAAATTAAGTTAAATTCACTAAATAAAAATCTAATTAAACACACTATTAGACTCATAATTACTCTTAATAATTATTTAATAACTCGGTTTACTAAGACGAAGGCCCGATAATACACTTTTCTGGTGTCCACGGATTTTGGGTCATTACACAAAGAGTCACTGAAATGCTCCCAATGTTGCAACACGTTGCTTGGATGTCGCAACACGACTTCCAAAATACCTTAGGAGCGTACTGCTGACCATGTCGCGACACCCTCTAGGGGATGTCGCAGCATAACCCTAAGCGAGCACCAAAGAAGTACACTATTGTCGGTGTCATGACATAGGCATAAAAGTGTCATGAGACAACTACAACGAGGCCACTAAAGATAGCAAGGGTGTTTTAGTCTACACAACTACAATTAATGATGCTCTTGTATTAAACGGATTCTTTCCCTTTCATTTAGTTTTCGATTCTTAGATTAGGGTTTTTACTTTAGCAATTTCTTTTCAATATTTTTCAGCTCTTGTTTAATTGTTCATTCTCTTAAGTCGAATTACAAATCACTCAACTATTACTATAGATTTCCAGTTTCAAACTTCATTAATATTTAGAATCTCTTTTCATTTCTCTTTATTTTGTCTTGTGATAATTTATTAATATTTCAATTCAATTTTGAGATTATGTTAATTAAATTCATGAGCAACTAAAATCGGAGGGAGAGTAACGAGCGGTGTGAGAGTAGTCGACAACTGTTTAGGGTTTCTTGTTAAATAAGTTGGTTAGGGTTGAGAGAAATTAAACCCTAAGCTTAGCAACCTTAGGAAGTCATTTAGGTAGATGAGGTCAGAGAATAGTATATCAAGCACCACTTAACCTGTCCCGGTCTAAACTATGAGGTTGAAAGATAAGTAGTTTTTGCTGACTAACTTGCTTAGTTAGAGGTCAAGAGCTAATAACTAGGTTAACTACTAGTTGATTGAATAGAACCCTAAGTTAGATGTAACGCCCCAATTTCGGGAATTCTGTGAATGTTGGCGTAGGTTTAATTATGTTAGTGGGCCTCTAGAAGGCCCAAGCTTAAGATAGAACCTGACAATTTTAGTAAATTTTTGTTCCATAAGAAAAAAGGGGTGAAATTATGAAATAGAACCTATGTGAAAATGTTTGAAAATGCTATAGGTTAAATTGAAGTGGCCAAATAAATAGGAGTGCAAAATAGGAGGATTTGCATGACAAACCTCCCATTTTACATGAAGTGGCCAGCCATCATGTTGTTGTAGACAATATGAGCACTTGATATCCATAATTTTTGGTACAAATTGATACAAATTGATAATGGGTTAGGTAAATGTTCCATGATAATGAATTAGGTAAATATTCCACGATAATGGGTTAGGTAAATGTTCCATGATAATAGTTTAGGTAAATGTTCCATGATGGGAATTTCATGTCTTTTGTATTAAAGAATTAAATGGATGAAATATGAAATTTTATTAAAAGAAAAAGGGGTGAAAAGAACAAAGTTTTGTCCATCTTTGTTCATCATAGCCTAAAGTTAGAGAAGAGAAAGGAGAGGAGAAAGCTCTTGAATGTTCGGTCACTTGGGGAAGAAAATTGAAGGTAAGTTCATGGTAGTTTGCTTTTATTTTGAGGTTCATGAGTTCTTCTTGATTCTACCTTAACTATTGAAGCATATTTTGGTTTTTAGTTGTGTTGTGAGCATTTAGTCATGAATTAAAATGAAGGAAATGGTTGTTGTTTCATGTTCTTTTGATAAAAAATGGAAGATAGGTGAAGTTGAGCCAAACAAATGAGCATACATGTGCCTTAGATGCTAAGGGGAAAAATCGGCTAACATGTTGTGCTTTAAAATGATGAAATGGAGATTATACTTAAGTAAAATCATAGATATGTGATGATTGATTGGTGATATACATGTTTAAATAACAAGCATGCAAGTTAGGTGTGAAAGAGTGATTTGGTAATAAATCTGCTTGGGACAGCAGCAGTAACGTGAATTTGGAAAATCACCATAAATTGTGGGAGATGAGTTAGAAGCTGAATAAATTATGTAATTAAATCTTAATGAGTCTAGTTTCAAATGAAATAAACAAGAACATATTTTGAATTCTGTACAATGAGAAATTTGATTCGTAATGAAGAGTGGTCAGATTAGTCAAACAGTGAAACATGGGAAACTTTAAGAAAAATCTGGTATTGATTGGCCAAACCAAAAATTCTGAAAATTTTATGGATAGAAGATATATGAGTCTATTTTCAGGGAAAATTAACGAAACTTTATTTGGAGTTTCGTAGCTCCAGTTATAAATAATTTAGTGACTGTTGCTTAGGAAGACAGCTTGCAGTGAAATTATGATTATGTGGTAAACATTGACAAAAATTTGTTAATGAGTTGCTTATTGTTTTCTTATAAGCTTACTATGATCTGTAGGTGTGATTGGCAGAATATTGTAAGGGGTTAATACGTAGTTCGTATTTGAATAGTTAGATTAATGTGTTAGTAATCCAATTGTAGGCAGTTCGTGTGTGGATCTCGTCAGCATATCGTCGCAAACAGGTGTGTAACTAACACCCTCTTTCTTAGTCTGGATCGGCAAAAGTCAAAAAGCCGAAATGCCGAAAACCGGTATTTTGTAGATTTGCGAGTGTGCGAATGCTCGTGAGGTAAATCGATTAATGTTTTTGGTAAGCTGCAAAATTTGGACTGCAAAGTGCATGATTTCTGTGCCCTCGATATTTTTGGGCTTAATGGGCCAAAATTGGAATGATAGGCCAACGGGCCCAATTCGGTAAGAACCCTCGGTACGTGATTCTGTTAGTACGTGAAAAGTAGGAATATGCATGAAAAACCCTAAAATAGATAAATTACTGAAATACCTTTAAAAGTGGAAAATTTATAGTTTTACCCCTAGCAGATAAATTACCGAAATACCCCTAGGGTTAAATTGACCTAAATGCATGTTTGACTGTTGTTATTTACTGCATGCCATGTTGTTATTATCTGATGCATGGGATTGGGATATTGACGGAGGAAGTACTGAAAGTGGCTTGTCCACGTACTGGAGGCTTTGCCTCAATTTACTGTTAATTGAGCAGCAAGGCTGCAACTGTGGAGTGTTGGGCTGGGTGGGTTGAGCTATTCCCCACATGGAGTGTAGGGCTGGTATGGGTGGAGTGTAGTGGTTGGTGGGTTGAGTAGTCTCCCCAAATGGGCTTGCATATGTTATTGATGTTGCATGTATTTTGAAATGGGCCATGGGACATACTGTTATCTGAATAAGGGGCTAAGGCCCAGTTTATTGTAATCTGAAAAGGGCTCTGGTCCAGTACCACTGTTACCTGAATGGGCTTAGGCCCAATAGGCTTGAGCTGACTTAGGATTTGAATGGGTTTTCCTTACACACTGAGTTTCCCCAAACTCACCCCTTTTATTTTCATCCACGCAGGAAATCCCCAACCATAGTGGGCTTGGAGCTGTGAGGAAATTCGGAGTGGCCACCCGTTCTGAAAGTTTGATTTTCTTCTGGTGAACTGGACATCTTTTTAATTACGTTTGAGGTTTTGGGCTTTTAAATGTAATAAGGCCGCTTATTTATTTTTGATTGTTTTTATATGTTTTATTAAGATAGGTAATATTTATATTTAACTGTTGAAATTGGATAGCTTTAGGATGCGTTTTCAAAAACAGTAATTGATTTCAAAATAACACGAAAACAAGCAAAGCTTCCGCAATGAAGATATTTTCCAAAATTAATCACTTTTCCTAAAAAAGACTTAATCAAATCGGTTTCCTGGAAATATACATGACGTTAAGGCATGGCAATGGCGGTTTGCATGTCTAGGATTGGATCCGAAGGGAGTTTGGTACTTAAGCAGTCCGATGGACTCACCTCCTCTTTTCCGGTTTCCTACCTGGTGCACAGCTTCCATTCACTTTAACCTATAATGAAATCATCTTTTAAAACACTCAGTAAGTTTTCTTTCTGGATCGGAAATGTTTTGAATGCTTCGATGTGGCATGTCGGATCCGGCCATAACGTCTGGGCCGGGTTTGGGGTGCTACATTAGAAGCTAGCTACAAACACTAAAGCGAGTTAGTCTGTCATTGAGAGATTTACAGTCAATTGTTTTTGTAATTTAATGTTCTTTACATGTTTTATTTTCATTAATCTATTCATATTGTAACACTCCTATACCATGTTCGACTCAAGGAACCTGATATAGAAATATTACATTTGGTGCCAAAGTAATTCTTGACTAATTACTAATATATTTAAACATAAAAACGGACACTTGGAACATACTTAATATTTTTCCTAAGTACATGCCATTTAATTCAAATACTTAAAACATACCCTGTTGTTGCTTAAAGATGTGATGAGATGAAAGCTTGCAATTTCAAATTCAACTCTTCAAAAATTTCTGTACCTAATCTGCGCACGGAAACAAACCGTATTTTACCACTATAATTCAAATACTTAAGGTAAAAACAATATATATACACATTAAATTTTACCACTATTTTACCTGTAATAAATCATTCATGCACTTAAACTTTAATTTTATTTTAATAATATGTATTTTAAATAGCTTCTCTTCATTTTAATTTATATATCTTATTACTATATCAATATCCATTCCATGCATTTCATCAATAAACATTCCATAAACCATTATTTCATACATTTCATTTTTATATCCCAATTCAATATCTTATTTCATGTCTAAAAATCTTACAACATTAGTCTTTCATCAAATGGCATCATATATCATCAATTCGAACTTCAATCATTTCATGAACCTTTAGTTCATGCTTTCAATCTCATATCTCAATTTCAATTCTCAGTTCAATTTCTCACTTAATTTCAATAGCTCGATCAATAAAATTTATTCGATTTATCTCTTCATTTATTCACCCCTATTAACAAGACCCGGACCTTGGCGAATACTCGAATTCCAACCAAACACACCAGTATGGCACATTGTGCCTAAAACGGTACTCAGTACCTGATCAATATATCAGAAGCAGTATATGACACATAAAGTGTCTGAAACGACACATGTGGTGCCTAATACGATACATATAGTGCCTGACCGGCAAAGCCGATAAATTCTGGCGTGCCAACTATATCCGATTCAGCCTGACTAGTTAATAGGGTATTCAAATCATTTTTCTATTTCAAATTCACTTTCAATTCAATCACAATTCAATTCAAATCCACTTTCCACTTTCCACTTTTGAATCAATATACAATTCAACACCAATACATATTTCAGATATTCACATATAATCATACTTCGATTCAATTCAAACCACTTTTCAATCAATACATAGTTCACATATTCACACATATTCATAATTTAATTCACTTTTATTCAATTCATATTTTTAATTCATTTTCCAATCAAATTCAAATCACTAATTACTTATCAATCAATATACATTTCAAATACTTACATATTTTCTTCATTTAATTCAATTTTATTCAATTCAAATCACTTTTAGTTTCCAATCAATATACTTTCAAATATTCACATAATTCATAAATCAATTACTTAATTCAAATCACTTTTAATTTCCAATTTGTTCACATTCAATTTCAATAGCCATAAACATTTTTGAATCAATTTCATTCAAATCAATATTATCATTTCAATTGCTTACCTAATTTTACTTACCATGCATTTTAATTAAAATATAACAATTAATAATAAATAGATTTGAATTATAGTAATACAAACCGTGATTCTCGTGTCAATTCCTCGTCCACTTTTTTCTTTTCCTTTCTTCATGGATGCCTCGATTGCGATATTAGCTATGAAAAATTAAGATAATTTTCATAATCATTAATACAATATTAATTTATGTCTAATATTTAAATTTTCCTATTCAATTTCTACCTTAAATTCAATTTGGTCCTAATTAAATTCACTTACTTTCCTATCTTAATTCATACTTTATTTCTACTCAATTTTCAACCAAACTTAGACATAACTATCTAAATTTCATCATAAAAACCTAATTTTGAAATTCTTGCAATTTAGTCTCTACTATGCAAAACTTATAGCTTACTTTTTAATTTAATCCTTTAATCAATTCTAACTAGAATTTCTATCAATTAAATCCCTAATTCATCAATTAGTTCAACATGAACTATATTCAAAAACCTAAGAATTTCCAAAACTTCAACTTGATTTCAACAAAACTTTGTTCTAAAGCTTCTAAAATATCAAAATTAAGTAAAAATGACTTAATTAACTTACCAATTAAAGCTTTAAGCTTCAAAACCCTAGTTTTTCCTTTTCTTTTTCTTTTTGTCTTTCCTTTCCCCATGTTTCAAATTGCTCTTTGATCCTTTTCTTCTTTGTTTTGTTTGTTTCTTTTTTTTCTATTTACTTTATTATATATATTAGTTAACAATAATAATAATAATAAATATCTATTTACTTAAAAAGTAATTAAATAAATATATTACAAATGTATAAATACTATTATTACATTTGTATATTTTTATCACCATATACTTGGCTTTAATTTAATTCAATTCATAATATGATATTTATAATAAGTTAATTTAATAATTATTATTATAATAAATATCTTTAGCTTAAAATATAAGTAAATAAATAATTATATTACAAATGTTTACATATATTTATTACACATGTGTTTTATCATCACCCTTCATTTGTCAACTATTTAATTTAATTTATAATTTAATATCAATTAAATAATAATAATAAATATCTATTTAATAACAAATATATGTATTACAATTGTGCACACATATATTTTTACAATTGTATATTATCATCACCATCCACTTGTCCTTATTTTATTTATTTCATAATATAATATAATATAATTATTATAATTTAACATAGTTAAATTTATAATTAATCTATCTATTTATATTAATTAAGATTTTTGTTTTGTTTGCCGCCTCAACTAATGCTAAATGGCTTATTTTCCATTTTGGTCATTTTTATTTTCTTTTAATCTATAATTCAACTTTTACCCTTTATTCACTTTAGTCCTTTTTCCTAATTACTCTTAATTAAGCTAAATTCACCTAATTAGAACCTAATTAGGCACACCACTAGTCTTATGAATATTTTTAATAATTATTTACAAACCCATTTCACTAAAATGGAGGCTCGATATTGCACTTTTTCGATTCCCGTGAATTTTGGGTCATTACGCATATGATTTACCGTAATATGGTTTTAATTCACTATTGCTTATACTTATCAGTGTAGAAATTAATTATTAGTTTAATCAAGCCTCCTTTGGGTACGATTCTCAAAATACTTACGTGTTCTACTGTAACTTATATATTACAACCTGACCTGTATACTTGCAGACACCGTCTAATTCTATACTTTTTGTAGCAATATTTTTCACTCTCGACATTAGCATGTTAGGAAGAGGTAATGTATCTAAATCCATTTACTAGGGTTCATCAAGTGAAACAGTTTATATGAAATGAGAAATTGAAATAAGATATAATGATATTGATGTTCATATGGAGAAATATTGAATTGAGCTTGAACAATGTATTGTTATATTGACTTTGACATGTATGCAATTGTATCATCCATTGATTGGATAAGTTTTGAGCTTTGTTAATTAAAATACCTTGTTGATTTTATCCAAACCAGGCCAAGTTATGATAGCTTATTGTATTTAGATAAAAGATAAGGTATGTAACAGCCCGTTTTCAGTGAAGTCGGAACAGTGGTTTTAGGACCACAAATCTAATACCAAAAAAAAATTATTTTAATATTATTTTATGGTCTACTGTATGATAGAAATATCGTATAAAAATTTCGTTAAGAGAATTTTATTGATTACATGATTAATTGAGAAAAAGACCAAATTGAATAAAATGCAAAAGTTGAATTCTAATAGCTAAAGGGATCAAATAACTATGGAATTCAAAATTGAAGGTCCTTATATCTCTGATGATCCATCCATGGAAAATTAATTAAAGAAAAGGACTAAATTGGAAAGTAAAAATAATAAATGATGATAAGTAATTAAATAATGAAAATATCATCTTATTCCATTTTTAGTAATTTTTATATTTCTAATATTGTAATAGCTTAATCTAGCTATCTTGGGGATTAATTTGTAAAGTTATCAAAGTATTAAAGTTTTTCCATGGATGAATATGCATGAATTATGAAATTTATGGTAGAAAATGAAAGGTTGTTGATAGATAAACAACTTTTGTAAAGTAAATTTTGATGAAATTGTGATTTAGGGACTAAATTGTAAAGATGTAAAATTTATGAAAAATTTTGAATTTTATGAATTACATGAGCTGCAAATGTTACATGCAAAAATCGGTTAGGCTTGTAATAAGGGTTAAATTGCATGAATTTTATTTTTCCAAACCTAGGGACGAATTCATAATTAAATAAAAGTACAGGGGGAAATTGTAATTTTTCCTAAGATGTGAATTGGATTGAATTGAATATGAATTGTATTAAATTGAGTTAAATTTACTCTTATAGATATGGATAGACAAAATACGGAATGAGTTTGAGGAAAAAGAGAAAGTGTCGGACTAGTAGACAACAAATGAGCGAACATTTGACAAGGTAAGTTTGTGTAACTAAATTATGTATATTGATATGTTTGAATTAAATATTGTATATGTGAATTGTGTAATTGTTATTTATATGAAATTAATTACATAGCCGACAAAGCTCGATAAATGTTAAGTTCCGATTGAATAAATGATATTTGATGGATACAAGATTATAGAATTGGTTGTGGTCCTGCATATGTTGCGGACACATCATAGCTCAAAAGAGCATCCCGATATATGGCCTTTTGAGCTTCCTGTTATATGGTTCTTGTGAGCTTCCTGTTAATAGCTCTTCGAAGCATTCTGATTGGTTGTGATCCTACATGTGTTGTGGACACACCGCAGCCCTTATGAGCATCCCGTTATATGGTTCTTCGTAAGCTTCCCGATTAAAGACTCTTTGTGAGCTCTTTAATTAATGGCTCTCCGGAGCTTTCCAATATGGCTCGCTTGAACTTCCCAATATATTGCTATCCGAAGCTTTCTGTTAATGGCTCTTTGGAGCTACCCGTTATTGGCTCACATGAGCTTGCCAATTATAGCTCTTATGAACTTCTTGTTATACAGCCCGAATAAGCTTCTCGTTACATGGCTCATAGGAGCTTCCCGTTATATGGCTCGAGAGAGGGCTTCCCTTTTATGTGCTTTAATGAGCACCCTCGAATATAAATTGGCGAATTTCAGATTCATACACTTCAAATGTACTACCCTTGTATCCAACGATGCTTAAAATAATTCAACGGGTAAAGTTCTGACATGAGATTATATGACTTCGAGATGAATTACTATGAGAAATACTTGAAATACAAAGATATGATATGTACATGTTCATGGATATTTAAAATGATAAATACATATATGTGGAAATTGAATATTGATGAGCTCATATATGTTTCTTGATATTCATGTGAATTACATGACTAACATGCTTGATAAGGATATGTGTTTAGGCTGGCCAATTTTCTTTGGATGTATTTAGTGTGCTTACCTTAAATGTAAATGAATGGTAAGTTAAATTCCCGTTATACGAACTTATTAAGCTTTAAAGTTTACTCTGTTTTATTTCCTCCATTTTATAGAACTCCGGAAGCTCGTTGGGTTAGAGGCATGGCAGAGATATTTCACATTATCCATCAGCACATTTTGGTATAAATAGTAAATTAAATTTTAGGTTTTAAAGGCATGTATAGGCTAAAAGTGGTCATAAATGACATATATGTGTTTGGTCGAAATTAGTCATTGGTATGGCTTGTAATTGGTATGTTTTGGTATGTAAATAGTGGCCTTAATATGATGATGTGTGTTTGAAATGGATAAATGATGGAAATCATATAAGCATGTTGAAGATTGGTTTTAAGATAGTATAAATTTGATAAAATATGCCTATATGTATGTATGGTGGTTTTGGTAAGTTTGGATAATTGAACATATGAGTTGATATGTCAAGTATAAGACTGGGTTTTAGTTTGATTCAAATGTTTTATATTGGATTGGGAATATGTTTAAGTGTTAATATAGGTGAAAGACATGTTTGGGTGAGAAATATTGCTTGGAAATAGCCTTATTTTGTCCACACGGGTAGGACACCGGAGTGTGTCTCAACCATGTGTTACCGTGTATGACACACGGCCTAGCACATGGGTGTGTGTTTCGGCCGTGTATCCCTTGCATCTTTAAAATTCAAAACAGAATACTCAAGATTTTTCACATGGCCTAGCACATGGCGTGTGGCTTGACCGTGTGACCCCTGCACCTACACATGGCCTAGCACACGGGCGTGTGACTTGGCCGTGTGACCTAAGTTAGAGAGTTACACGGGTGTGGACATGGGATGGGACACAACCGTGTGCCCTATTTTGGATGCCCCCATGGCCTGTGACACGGGTATATCTCTTCGCCAAGTGAACCACACGGTCTATCCACACGGGCGTGTGTATCCTGCATCTAGGAAAATTTTGAACTTTCGCTAAAAATTCTCTGAGTACCCAGTTTAGTCCCTACTTGTTTCTAATGCATATTTTGGGCCTCGAGGGCTAATTTAAGGGATAATATAATTCATTATGAATGAGTTCTGATATGAATGTTAAATGTTATGAAATATCTGTATTTGATTTGTAAATTCTGGTAATGCTCCGTAACCCTGTTCCGGCAACGAATACGGATTAGGGGTGTTACAAAGTAAGTTTTGTTTAATACATATGAACTTACTAAGCATCTTATATGCTTACCTAGTTTATTTTACATTTTCCTTGTAGATTGTCATCTTATGGAACTCATCAAGCCAGATCGTTTCAAAGCTCACACTATCCCCAAATCGATAGTTATAAGATCATTTTGAGTTTAGGATTGTGGCATGTATATAAGTGTCTTGTTGTGTATCTTAATGTATAAAAGTATTGGGGAGTTGAAGGTTTATAATGAATATAGCATTTGATGATGATTGTAAATGTTCGCCATAACATGAAACTTACCTAATGCATGATTTGGTAATGGTTAATGCCTAGTTGAAAAATGATCTATTTGTTGTTATGTTTGGAATATAAGTTGGTGTATGGATGGTTTGGTTCACCTATAAGGTCATGAATCTTTTGATGGTTGAATTGTATATGTGTATGCAAATGTTGAGTTTGAGTAAAATTAGTTGAGATAGTTGGATGGATATTTGGGATCAAATAGGCTTAATAGGTTAATGGTTGAAAAATGTGACTTGTTCTTGATTATTGATATTTTTGTTCAAGGTTTATAATCATTAAGGTTTATGATGTCCATATATGCATGAAATTGGAGTGAAATGGCATGTTTCTTTGTTGTATGGAATATGTTAAGATTGGTATACGAATGGTTTGAATTTTAAGTTTTAATGACATTGAAAAGTTTATGTTTAATTGATGTTTAAGTGGTGAATGTCTTTATAAGAGGCTGAACATGAAGGTTGAACTTGTTTGGTTTGTTTTTGACATTTTTTGAATAAAGTAAAGTTATTACTTAATACATATAATGAATGGTTGGTTAGAAACAATTGAAATATGTACCATAATGGTTTATTTTTTCCAAAAATACGGTCTACGTCCCGACGACCATCCTCCCCCATCGCAACGTCGAGTGCCCTAAGGTCTTGATGTGACACACTATTTGGTTGTCACCACGACGTGAAAAAAATGATGCCATGACATCTACCTTAAACTTTTCAAACTTTATAATTTGGTCCTATTTCGTGCTCGGGTTGACAAAAGAGCTTTCATAAGCTCATATAAGACCTGATTATGATTGTTTAACAGAATTTGAATAAGATTAACCCTTGATTACATGATGAATGTTTTTATACTACAAAATTAACTGTAGTTACTCCGAAAACGAATGTAGTATCTTATAGCTTGAACTTGAGGATTGGGTCGAGTGAGGTGTGTTATAGGACTACATAAATAGTTTGTGCTCTTTTATAAAAAAATACAATCAACAAAGGGGTAAAATGAGGTAGCCTAAAAATGGTAAATGTGGCATCAAGGCAAAACGATGCAACCTCTTTAGCAGCTGAGCCTAGAGGTCACCTAAATAGAGCATAGAAAAGGTAAGTAAGGCGTGACCAAGATAAGGTAGGAATGACTATAGTCTGCTATTCTCTCAAATGACAAAGGAGGCATTGAAGAGAGAAATGGACCTTTTGGAAGTATTGGTAAAGGAGAGGCTTTATTAGTCTAATATGCAGATGATTCATTACCTTCCTAAGTTTCTCGAAGCTAGTCTTAGTTTTCTTTAAACCACCAGGAGACATACAAGGGAGCGAAAGATCCAAGGGACAGTCTATATTAATATAATAGTTACATGAGGATTATAGGTACCTTTGACACCCTAAAATGCAAGTTGTTTCCCTTGACACTGCTCGAGCATGCTAGAAATTAGTATTTAATACTTCGTACAAGGTTTATAAGAAACTTTGTTGGACTAGCTCACTAGTTTATATGACAATACTAGGCAAACATCATCATGGCAAAAAAAATGTTGGATTTGGTGTCCTAGGTGTAGTATATTAGTTTTGTATACTTATATTTTTCAAACAAATTGGTTCAACAAAATATTCACTAATTACATTAATACCTCTTGTATATTATCCTCAATGCTTTTGCACGCAAAACAAAATGGAAACAAATATTGGCTCACTAGTTATCTAATGTTTAACTAATACTAAGCGGCACTATGTGGTCGGATCGTAATACGAAAAGATAGCTTGTATTAGTAGATGAACCTAAACATGTCATTAGTTTAAATCAGAAACAAGCAAACTGATTGAAAGTCTAATATGTCGTCCATCAAGTCCAATTAGGGAGATGCTTTCTTGAGCATTAGAGTGGATGACTCCTAGAAGATAGAGACATAGATGTGACTAACTAGAATGACAATACATCAGAAAGACCCAAATAGAATAGATCTTGATCCGATTATGAGTTTATTCACTTGTGACGTTCATAGTGTGACATACCTTAATCCTGAGTGGATGATAGACTATGTCTAGGTGACTTGTATACTTTAATGTAAGTAAAAGCATAAGTAAAAATAGATAAGGAGTCGAAAGTTGGTGCGTTAGATATACAACTTTTGCAGTATGTAGCATCATTTAAAATTGTGGAATTCATAAACTAACTAATGGGTAAATGGAATCTTCTCATCTACATTACATGATAGATGAAAAGTAAACATCGTCATGAGTCGTTTGTCTTTGTGATAAACGACTTGATTACTATTTGATAGTAAATGACTTTTCATGATGGAAGATATAATGGCTACCATAAGATAAAATAAGATCATATTGGGACAAATGATTTTTCCCGAAAAGATAAAGGATATCCTATTAGGGTAATACATTTATGATAAGGTCATTAGACGACCACTTATTAAGTAACTTCCGTAATGGTATGTAATTAGGGAGAGCTTAGTCACGATACTATAGTGGAATGATTTCATGACTAAATAAGCTTATAATTAATAGGCGAAAAGCTAAAACTTAATTATAAAGTATTTGAGCCTTGATTACATATGTCCAATCGGTCCCTCCGCTAGCTTGTTGAAACCAGAATTGAATTGCATGTAAAACCAAATGAACATAAATGAATGTAAATAATAAAGTTAGAGAAATGAGTTACGTTCACAGATGAATGTGTTTTCTCATAAGTATAGAAATGACTTGAGAATTAATTTAAGGTTTTAAAATTATTATATAATTAATCATAATTAAATAATTGAAGTTCAAAAATGGAATTAAATTAATTAGTTATTATAAACCTGTTGAATATGGAAATTAAATATATTTATTGATATATTCATTTACGGTAAAGTCGTCATGACTTTGATGGAATTATAATTAGAATTAGGTTGAGAAAATTATTTAATTAGGAAATTAATTTAGCTAATTTGATTAATTAAATAAAATAATATTTATTTTGAAAAATAGAAAACAAATATTAGTTGAATTAAATTATAAAGTGTTGGGTCAATAATCTAAGAAGCACATGTAATTGGACCCAATATAGAAGAAGCCCAAATCCCCTTAGTTACATGAGAGGGGCGACAACCCTAGCGTTATTATCTAGGGTGTTTTACCCCCTCTCCTAGTTGGACTAGATGAGTGTTTTCTATTAAATAAATATTGTTTGTGTTATTCTTATTCAACCACGATTCTCCAATTTCTCCTTATACAAGGATGAAACTGGTAGATCCATTTAAACACAAGTTTCATATATTGTTATTCTGTCAGAAAGTAGTGAGAATTTATTTACTAAGAATAAATTCTATTTTTTGGGAATTACAATTTCTACTGGTTTCTATTAAGAGAATTACTTTCATTTCCTAATGGAAGTAATAAACTCATTTCTTGTTCTGTGTTTGGTTCGTGCTACTCGAGACCACATTCGACATAATTTGGGGTACAAGGATAGCAAAAAAGGTCATTCAAGTGAAAGTCGAAAGCGATACAGATTCGTCTCTCACAAAGCACAAGTACTTTTCAGGAAAAGTTTTATTGATATAATAAATATCACAAACCGACTTGAATTGTAACACCCCAAACCTGGCCCAGACGTTATGGCCGAATCTGGCGGCGTCACATAAGAGTGCTTTAATAAAAGCTTAGTAAGTCAAAATCATTCAGATTATTACCTTTATTTAAATCGAGAAATCTTTATTCCATTAATTATTTGAAAACAGTTCCTTTACGCGGAAGCTAAAACATCATTAATTCATATAACGATAATTTAACAATTTAAAATCCCAAAATATCTAAATAAAAAAAATAGTTCAAGTCCAAAGACATAATGATAATCCCAAAATTTAATATTTAGAATAAAACAGATAAAATAAATGTTACTCAAAATCCATAAAGTGTCCAACAGTGGTCACCATCGAGCCCTCCGTCACACCGATCCATCTACTGCTGAGGATTACCTGACATAAAATAAATAAAAGGGGTGAGTTTTCGTAAACTCAGTGTGTACATCCCCCCAAACAGCATGCATACAAGCAGATAACAGATTACAGATATTCAGCCTTAGCCATACAGATATCGCATGCAAATCAGATCAGGTATCAGAGAACAGAAATCAGGCAGATATACATGCTTATTGTAACATGCTTTACATACAACACAGTAATCATTCATAGTATAGGGTCTAAATAACGCTTACTGACCCTACAGACATGTCACAGTCGACTTAGATGACCCGTGCAACCTTACAGAACATTTAAGGAAAATTAGGCTCACACGCCCGTGACCCTTGCCCGTGTGGGCCCACAGGCCCGTGTGGCCCACATAGCCCAAATTAGCCTTGCCTATGTCGATCACACAGTCTGGCCCAAGACCCACACGCCCGTGCGGCTTATACGTCCCAAATGTTCCAACCCGTGCCTCGCACACAGCCTCACTAGCCTCACACGCTCGTGTCCGTCGCACCCGTATAGTGCACACACGGCCTGGCTCGTCTGTCACACGCCCTTATCTCGCGACGCAAGCTACTACACGGGCAGACTATACGCTCGTGTAGCATCGATAGACTGGTTTTTTGGCTTTCACTGAAACTCAATTTCTATGCAATCGGAGTATACACCTGATTCGTTTTCACTTCTATTCCAACCAAGAGCACTCCAAAGCCCAAGATTGACAAAACTGAGCCCAAATCAATCACTTAAATCGTTTTACCTAAGAATGAACAAATTTCAAAACACAAGATCTACTTACCTTTGACGAAGAACGGTATTTCCTCGTTTTCTAATAACTTGATTACTGATCTACCGAGCCTTGATTAATCCCTAAAAAGAAACCAAAGACACTCTTAACAATCTCTAATAGAAAATACTTAACTTAATTTAAACACAACTTACCGAATCGACAGAATCGCTTGAACACGCCTAAACTTCTCGAAAACGAAAAGCAAAACGAAGAAGAAGGGAAAGGAAGCAGAAAATTTTCGGCACAAGGGAAATTGGGGAAAAAAGAGAAAAATGGCAGAGAAAGCAACTATTGACAGAAAAGAGGAAAAGAAGAAAACCTTAGGTTTTCCCTTAAGCCCATAACTTAGAATTTACTAAAGCCAATCTCTTGCTGGAACTTGCAGCAAAAATAATCCTATCGCTACTACAGGGAATCGAACCCTTAACCCTAAGGATAATCCCTTGCCACTTAACCACTAAACCAACAGGCCCATTCTGTTAAGTCTTTACCAACAACTCCTTAAAAGCCCACTAATCTCAAGTCAAGCTTTATTCCAATAAAACCCAAATTTATCCCAAATTACACCTTGAACTTAGGACCTCCCAGATACACCCCAGAGCTCAAAATTACTTAACTCAACACATATTTAAGCCAGAAATAACATTAACCACCAATTCAAACACTTTCCAAGCCCAAAAATCACAAAAAGCCGAAAATTAAAAATTTGGAGCGTTACAACTCTACCCCCTTAAAGAAAATTTATCCTTGAATTTTACTTGATCAGAAAAGGTGAGGATATTGCTAACGATCGAATCCTCGGGCTCCCAACCTCAGTACTATGATTCCGCCACAGCACATTCACTGAGGGAATAGACTTCCTACGCAATACCTTAACGTCGCGATCCAAAATCTGAACCGGCTCCTCCTCAAATGTCAGATCTGGTCTAACCTCAATCTCCTCCACAGGCACAATGTGAGTAGGATCAGAGCGATACTGTATCAACATCGAGATGTGAAACACGTCATGTATACGATCTAACTCTAGAGGTAGCTTCAACTGATATGCGATTGGCCCCACTCGCTTTAGAATCCGATACGGCCCAATAAATCGAGGACTCAGCTTGCCCTTACAACTGAACCTTAGAACCTTCTTCCATGGCGAGACCTTAAGAAAGACCATGTCTCCCACAGAATACTCGATGTCCTTCCTTTTCAAATCCGCATAGGACTTCTGTCTATCAGAAGCCACTTTCAGTCGATCACGAATCAACTGAACCTTATCATCAGTCTCTAATACTAACTCTGGACCTAGAACACGTCGCTCACCTAACTCAGTCTAGCATAAGAGAGCGCGACACCTACGACCATAAAGTACCTCATAAGGTGTCATCTGGAAACTAGTGTAATACCCCTACCCGTATTCATTGCCGGAATAAGGTACGAGGCATTACCGGAGTTTACAAATTAAATTTTTTTTTATATTCAATATAGCCCTTTTATAAATATCTAACCTTCCCCGTAATATTAAATCGAGACCAATCCACATCAACCAAATCAATTCAACATATTTTCATGATAGATTCATGCATTTATATAAGATAACGTCATCACATATCTATAACCAGGTTTATTAACCATACTAATGGCTAACTTTACATTCATTTCATGTTAACATTTACTTTGTTAGCTTATACATGCCATTGATTTCCAAAATAAAGTTTCTTTATATACCGAAATCCTGAGGTTGACAGTGTGATGTGTCTCCGACCAAATCCGACCTCCGAGCTCTTAACACTACAAAACAGGGAAAAAGGAAACGGGATAAGCACTTTGTGCTTAGTAAGCTCATGTAACAAGAATTATACTTACCTAATGTTTTCAATACAATACAATAAACATCCATATATCCATTCAATGCATTATTAACCTAATATGCACAAACTCAACATTTAAGTTAGTACAATAATTTCCATGTACCAATAATATATACCATGATTGATGAGCTCGTCAATACCATGATTTCCATTTCCTTGTTATTTTTCCATATTTATCCCGTTGAATTTATCAGAATTTCGATGGATTTTCAGAGGTACACATTTATTGTACAATTTCAGGTCCGTCAATTCATATTCATGTGCGCACATTTCCATTTCAGACAGCACACTCTCGCGAACCTCAACCTTGCAGCGGGATTACCAGTCCAGGCTAAATCCCCTGCAATATAAACTCATAGAGTATTATCGGGATTACCAGTCCAGGCTAAATCCCCTACAACGACAATTACTCTAATGAGCTTGGATCTGAATTACCAGTCCAGGCTAAATTCAGACCCTAATTTGGATTACCCGTCCGGGCTAAATCCATTTTACACATATTCTTCGGGAGGGCTATATCAGGATAGGATCACCCGTCTGGGCTAGATCCTTTTTACCGTCAATTCCTTTTCAGAGATCCATCGAATTTTCCTTTCATTCAACCGGGATTTCTTCCCATTTTATCAAATATATCAATGTTTCATAAATTTTCATACAATGAACACTCAAATCATATTCACATCAATAACATACAATCTCAAGAATTTCAGAATATAATTCAAGTTACACGAACTTACCTTGATACTTGTTTGTAAACAGTAAAATCTACTAATCCCGAACTTTTTCCTTTCCTCGATCTAGCTTCGTATTTGAATCTTCTGAATCTAAATAAATAAATTTAATTATCAATTTAATACATTTCATGTTCATATGCAACATTCTCTATAATTCAACTATTATTTACAGTTCATTCAAAGCTGTCTACTTGAGTCATAGTCACTAAATTATTTATAACTTGAGCTACGAAACTCCAAATTAAGATCCGTTAGTTTTCCATCAAACTAGACTCATATATATTTTTACCATAAAATTTTCAGAATTTTTGGTTTAGACAATCAGTACAGTTTATTCTTAAAAGTCACCCCTGTTCTGTTGTCTAACAATTCTGACCCTTCTTCACTAAAAATAAATTATCTCTTTATACAGAATTCAAATGATGTTATTGTTTGTTTCTATTAAAAATATACTCATTCAGAATTCTAGACATATAAATTTAAGTCCCTAATTATTTTTATTCAATTTTTTATAATTTTTAAAAGTCAGAACAGGGGAATCCGAATTCATTCTGACCTTGTCTCACAAAATTCACTATATCTCAAAATTTACAAATCCATTGCTTACAATATTTCTTCTATGAGAAACTAGACTCCATAAGATTTAATTCCATATTTTTTCATCTTCTAATTCGATTCCTACAATTTTTGGTGATTTTTCAAAGTTAGTCTACTGCTGCTGTCCAAACTGTTTTAGTGCAAGCTGTTTATTATCATTTTTCCCCTAAGCTTTTAATAAATGATAATTTCGTCCCTACTCAATTAGCCTCTCAATTGAGCTGATTTTTCTCAATTAACATTTTATTCTATCACCTTAAACTAGTTTACAACCTTTAAGAATCAGAATTTCAGCAATAGACTTTAATTCCAAACATTTTCACAATTAGGTCCTAAAAATCAATTTCCATTGAAATTGCCTAATAAAATCATCTCATAAACAAATTAAAGCTTTAATTTCATTCTATTTCATCATAAACTTACAACACTCAACCATGGTGACTTTCAATTTCATCCATGAAATCAAAAACTAATGAATTTAATAGTAGGACCTAGTTGTAAAAGTCTTAGAAACACAAAAATTACAAGAAAAAGGCAAGGATTAACTCACTTGGTGCAAAAATTATGAAATACCAGCTTAGAGAACCCTCATATGGCGTTTTTAGCTGCTGGAATTGAAGAGAAATGAAGAGAAATCTAGATATTTCCTATTTAGTCCTAGTTTTATTTAGTTAATTTTGCAATATTCTAATTTTACCCTTAATTTATCAATTTTTCTGCTGATTTCATACCCTTGCCGTCCAACCCAAATAACTTTTGGGTCTAATTGCCTTTTAAATCCTTTCTCATTAGACTCTTAAGCTATTTAATCACTCTAGCAACTTTTACACCTATTACAATTTAATCCTTTTTATTTAATTGACTACCCAAACATTAAAATTTCCTAACGAAATTTTAATACCACATTAATAACATTTCATAAATATTTATAAAATTATTTTCGACTCGGTTTTACGAGATAGTGGTCCCGATACCTTATTTTACCCAATTTCTTCAATAATTTCTTTTTCTAACTAATCACTAAATCGATAAAATTTTCCTATCAATATTTTCATACAATTTTCCTATCATATCAATTTTCAAGCAAAAATATTGAAATAAATTTCTCTTTAAATCGGATCTATGGTTACGAAACCATTGTTCCGATAACCTTGAATTTAGGCAATTACAACTCTCCCCCCCTTTTAAGGATTTTCGTCCTCGAAAATCTTACCAGTAAAGAGGTTTGGGTATTGTTTCCTCATTGCCTCCTCCGGTTCCCATGTTGCTTCCTCAATCCTGTGCTTTTGCCACAATACTTTCACCAAATTTATCTTTTTATTTCTAAGCTCTTTTGTCTCCCGTGCCAATATCTTGACCGGTTCCTCACTGTAAGTCATATCCGGTTGAATCTCTACTTCTATCGGAGAAATAACATGTGAAGGATCTGATCGATATCGTCGTAACATAGATTCATGAAAAATATTATGGATTCTATCAAGTTCCAGTGGTAATGCCAATCGATAAGCGACCGGTCCAATTCTTTCTATAATTTCATAGGGCCCGATAAATCTTGGACTCAGTTTACCCTTTCGACCGAATCGGAGGATTTCTTCCAAGGAGACACTTTCAGAAATACCTTGTCACCGACTTGAAATTCAATCTCTTTTCGCTTAAGGTCGGCATATGATTTTTGATGATCGGAAGCTGCTTTTAGACTATCTCGAATAACCTTTACTTTTTCTTCTGTTTCCCGGATCAAATCAACCCCATGTATCTTCCTTTCACTGAGCTTTGTCCAATATAACGGTGTTCTACATTTTCTACCATACAAAACTTCATACGGAGCCATTTTAATACTAGACTGATAACTGTTATTGTAAGCAAATTCAATCAAAGGTAGATACCTCTCCCAATTACCTTCAAACTCTAGTATACAACATCGGAGCATATCTTCCAATACTTGAATTACACGCTCAGATTGACCATCTGTCTGAGGATGAAATGCAGTGCTGAAATACAACTGAGTACCCAAGGCTTCTTGCAATTTGTTCCAAAAACGAGACGTAAATCGGGGATCTCTATCTGATGTAATGGAGACAGGCACTCCATGTAACCTGACAACCTTAAATATGTACAGTTCAGCTAGTTTATCTAAAGAATAATCCATACGTACCGGAATAAAGTGAGCTGACTTTGTTAATCGATCAACAATCACCCAAATAGCATCTTTTTTCCTCAGAGATAAAGGTAGCCCCGATACAAAATCCACAGTGATTCTTTCCCATTTCCATTCCGGTATAGTAATTGGCTGAAGTAACCCCGAAGGTACCTAATGTTCAGCTTTAACTTGTTGACATATTAAACACCTTGATACAAACTCAGAGATATCATGTTTCATTCCCGACCACCAGTACATCTTTTTCAATCATTATACATTTTATTACTCCCCGGATGTACAGACATAGTACTACTGTGGGCCTCGCGTAAAATCTTCTGTATGAGCTCTGAATTCTGAGGTACACATACCCTACCTCTAAATAATAAAAAATCATCAGAACCAATCTGAAATTCAGAATCATTACCTGACTCACACTGTGCCCGTTTAACCTGTAACTTCTCATCATTCTTCTGAGCTTCACATATTTGCTGTAAAAATATCGGTTTAGCTCTCAATTCAGCTAGGATTGAACCATCATCAGTCAATGATAACCGGTTATTCATAGCTCGTAAAGCAAACAGAGATTTCCGGCTCAAAGCATCAGCTACAACATTAGCCTTACCCGGATGGTAATCAATAATCAAATCATAGTCCTTTATCAGTTCAATCCACCTGTGTTGTCTCAAATTCAAATCTTTCTGTGTCATCAAATATTTCAAGCTTTTATGATCAGTATAAATATGACATTTCTCACCGTATAAGTAATGCCGCTATATCTTCAGCGCAAATACAATAGCAGCTAATTCAAGATCATGTACTGGGTAATTTCTTTCATGTGGTTTAAGTTGTCTTGAAGCATAGGCTATTACTTTACCTTCTTGCATCAAAACACAACCTAAACCATTTAATGAGGCATCACTATAAATAACAAATTCCTTACCCGGTTCAGGCTGCACTAATACAGGTGCTTTCGTTAATAGGTCTTTCAATCGATTGAAACTTTGTTGACATTCATCAATCCACTCGAACTTTACATCTTTCTGCAATAATCGAGTCATTGGAGAAGCTATCATAGAAAATCCCTGTACAAATCTCCGATAATAACCAGCTAAACCCAAGAAACTTCTAACTTCAGATACATTCTTCGGTGGATTCCAATTGACAATAGCTAAGATTTTACTTGGATCTACCCTGATGCCTTCGGCAGATACAATATGTCCAAGAAAACCCACTTCTCGAAGCCAAAATTCACATTTACTGAATTTAGCATACAACTACTTCTCTCATAGAATTTGCAACACAATTCTCAAATGTTCTGCATGTTCTTCTTCATCCCGAGAATAAACCAAAATATCATCAATCAATACTACTACAAATCTGTCTAAGTACGGTCTGAATAGCTGGTTCATCAAATCCATGAATACTGCAGGTGCATTAGTTAGTCCAAACGGCATAACTAGAAACTCATAATGCCCGTACCTGGTTCTAAAGGCTGTTTTTGGCACATCTGACTACTTTACCCGTAACTGATAATAACCCGATCGAAGATCAATCTTTGAAAACATAGTAGCACCTTTCAGCTGATCAAATAAATCATCAATCCGGGGTAACGGGTACTTATTCTTTATGGTTACTTTATTAAGCTGCCAGTAGTCGATACACAATCTCAAAGACCCAACTTTCTTTTTCACAAACAGAACCGGAGCACCCCAAGGTGAATGACTCGATCGGACAAAACCCCTGTCAACAAGCTCTTGCAACTCTTTTAATTCTATAGGAGCCATCCGGTACGGAGCTATGGAGATCGGAGTAGTTCCCGGAATCAAATCTATAGAAAATTCCACTTTTCTTTCTGGTGGCAATCTTGGTAATTCTTCTGGAAACACATCGGAAAATTCACATACCACTGGAACTGCCTGTATCTTTGACTCAGATACCTTGGTGTCGAGTACATAAGCCAAGTAAGCATCATACCCCTTTTTGACATACCTCTGTGCTGCCATTACTGAAATCATATCAGATAACCCCTCTATCTGATCAGATTTAACCTGGAGCAACTCACCATTCTGACATTTTAGCACAATATATTTTTGTTTACAATTTACTACCGCATCATGCTGGGTTAACCAATCCATACCCAATATCACGTCAAATTCATCAAATGGCAGTAACATCAAATCAGTCAGGAAACAATAACCTCTTACCATTATTGGACAATTTTTACAAATTTTATCCACCAACACAGACTGGCCCAGGGGGTTCGAGACTTTAACCACAAATTCAGTAGGTTCAATAGATAAATTTTTAATAATTGCAAGTTTAACACATATATATGAATGCGTAGAACCAGGATCAATCAATGCAGTAATATCTGTATCAAGTAAAGAAAATGTACCAGTAATAACATCGGGTGCTGAGGCATCTTCTCTGGCACGAATGACATATGTCCTAGCAGGTGCTCGTACCTCAGGCCTACCTATAGTATCTTTTGTAGCTCCTTGACTACCACTGACATTATCGGATGGTCGAGGTGGTCTCCCCCTCGAAACTAGATTACTCGGCTTCGATATATGTTCAACTTCTTTTTCAACCCTTTCTGGACAATCTCTGAGGAAATGGTCAAAAGAACCACATCGGTAACAAGCCCCACTCTTAAATCGGCATTCACCAAAATGAGCTTTATTACAGTACTGGCATCTCTGTTTAGGAGTGCCAACACTGCCAACACTGGTCACTAATGGAGTAGAAGGCCTTGGATTAGTGCGTTGAGAACCTCGCTCTTTGCCCGAATACCCAATGGCTGAAGTAGAACGATCCTGATATTTCTTCAATTTCTTTGAAGTAGAAAACTGGGATTTTCCCATCGGTCTTTTACTAAAAATTCGAGCTTCCCTCTCAGCCTGTTTCTTTTCTTTGCTCAATTCTTCTGCTTTATAAGCTCTCTCTGCCAATGTAGCAAACTCTCGAATTTCAAGAATTCCGATCAGTAACTTAATGTCTTCATTCAACCCTTCTTCGAATCGTTTGCACATTTCAGCTTCTGACTGTACCCATTCTCGAGCATATTTACTCAATCGAACAAATTCTCTTTCATATTCAGATACTGATCTATTGCCCTGTTTTAGCTCAAGAAATTCTTTTCTTTTCTGTTCAAGGAACCTCTGGCTGATATATTTTTTTCTGAACTCGGTCTAAAAGAATTCCCATGTAATTTCTTCTTTCGGAACAACTGAAGCTTTAGTATTCCACTAATGGTAAGCTGTATCTTTTAGCAGTGAGACGGCACATTTCAGACATTCTTCTGGTGTACAAGATAATTCTTCCAGAACCCGAGTAGTGTTTTCTAACCAGAATTCAGCCCGTTCGGAATCATCATCAACTGCTGCTCGAAATTCTTCGACCCCATATTTTCGAATTTTATCTACTGGAGCTTTCCCTTTTCTGACAGATTCAGTACCTGTACCTTGTGGGATCTCGGGAACTGGTGGAGGAGCAGGAGGGGGAGCTTGAACTTGCTGCACTACAGGGTTAGTTCTTAAGTATTGATTAAACCATTCATTCATCATTTGAAAGAAGACTGTTTTTGCCTCCTCCCCTCGACCCTCTGTCTCGGGCCTTCTACTGCTAGTTTCTTCTCTTTGTACTGAAGCCGGAGCATGACTCCCCAGCTTCCTCAGATTGAGCTCGGTCGGATGACATTACTATAAGAAAAATACATTTTAAATGGTCAGGAGATATCACACTATCAATAATAATTTAGATGGCATGTATAGCTAATCCCGTATCTGCTACATCGGTCCTAGAACCGGCTAAACCGTAGCTCTGATACCAATAAATGTAATACCCCTACCCGTATTTATTGCCGGAATAGGGTACGAGGCATTACCGGAGTTTACGAATTAATTTTTTTTATATTCAATATAGCCCTTTTTTAAATATCTAACCTTCCCCGTAATATTAAATCGAGACCAATCCACATCAACCAAATCAATTCAACATATTTTCATGATAGATTCATGCATTTATATAAGATAACGTCATCACATATCTATAACCAGGTTTGTTAACCATACTAATGGCTAACTTTACATTCATTTCACGTTAACATTTACTTTGTTAGCTTATACATGCCATTGATTTCCAAAACAAAGTTTCTTTATATACCGAAATCCTGAGGTTGACAGTGTGATGTGTCTCCAACCAAATCCGACCTCCGAGCTCTTAACACTACAAAACAGGGAAAAAGGAAACGGGATAAGCACTTTGTGCTTAGTAAGCTCATGTAACAAGAATTATACTTACCTAATATTTTCAATACAATACAATAAACATCCATATATCCATTCAATGCATTATTAATCTAATATGCACAAACTCAACATTCAAGTTAGTACAATAATTTCCATGTACAAATAATATATACCATGATTGATGAGCTCGTCAATACCATGATTTCCATTTCCTTGTTATTTTTCCATATTTATCCCATTGAATTTATCGGAATTTCGATGGATTTTCAGAGGTACACATTTATTGTACAATTTCGGGTCCGTCAATTCATATTCATGTGCGCACATTTCCATTTCAGAGAGCACACTCCCGCGAACCTCAACCTGGCAGCGGGATTACCAGTCTAGGCTAAATCCCCTGCAATATAAACTCATAGAGTATTGTCGGGATTACCAGTCCAGGCTAAATCCCCTACAACGGCAATTACTCTAATGAGCTTGGATCTGAATTACCAGTCCAGGATAAATTCAGACCCTAATTTGGATTACCCGTCCGGGCTAAATCCATTTTACACATATTCTTCGGGAGGGCTATATCAGGATAGGATCACCTGTCCGGGCTAGATCCTTTTTACCGTCAATTCCTTTTCAGAGATCCATCGAATTTTCCTTTCATTCAACCGGGATTTCTTCCCATTTTATCAAATATATCAATGTTTCATAAATTTTCATACAATGAACACTCAAATCATATTCACATCAATAACATACAATCTCAAGAATTTCAGAATATAATTCAAGTTACACGAACTTACCTTGATACTTGTTTGTAAACAGTAAAAATCTACTAATCCCGAACTTTTTCCTTTCCTTGATCTAGCTTCATATTTGAATCTTCTGGATCTAAATAAATAAATTTAATTATCAATTTAATATATTTCATGTTCATATGCAACATTCTCTATAATTCAACTATTATTTATAGTTCATTCAAAGCTGTCTACTTAAAATCATAGTCACTAAATTTTTTATAACTTGAGATACGGAACTCAAAATTAAGATCCGTTAATTTTCTATGAAACTAGACTCATATATATTTTTACCATAAAATTTTCAGAATTTTTGGTTTAGCCAATCAGTACAGTTTATTCTTCAAAGTCATCCCTGTTCTGTTGTCTAACAGTTCTGACCCTTCTTCACTAAAAATAAATTATCTCTTTATACAGAATTCAAATGATGTTCTCGTTTGTTTCTATTAAAAATATACTCATTCATAATTCTATACATATAAATTTAAATCTCTAATTATTTTTATTCAATTTTTTATAATTTTTCAAAATCATAACAGGGGAATCCGAATTCATTCTGACCTTATCTCACAAAATTCATTCTATCTCAAAATTTACAAATCCATTGCTTACAATATTTCTTCTATGAGAAACTAGACTCAATAAGCTTTAATTCCATATTTTGTTCATCTTCTAATTCGATACCTACAATTTTTGGTGATTTTTCAAAGTTAGTCTACTGCTGCTGTCCAAACTGTTTTAGTGCAAGCTGTTTATTATCATTTTTCCCCTAAGCTTTTAATAAATGATAATTTCATCCCTACTCAATTAGCCTCTCAATTGAGCTGATTTTTCTCAATTAACATTTTATTCTATCACCTTAAACTAGTTTACAACCTTTAAGAATCATAATTCCAGCAATAGACTTTAATTCCAATCATTTTCACAATTAGGTCCTAAAAATCAATTTCCATTGAAATTGCCTAATAAAATCATCTCATAAACAAATTAAAGCTTTAATTTCATTCTATTTCATCATAAATTTACAACACTCAACCATGGTGACTTTCAATTTCATCCATGAAATCAAAAACTAATGAATTTAATAGTAGGACCTAGTTGTAAAAGTCTTAGAAACACAAAAATTACAAGAAAAAGGCAAGGATTAACTCACTTGGTGCAAAAATTATGAAATACCAGCTTATAGAACCCTCCTTTGGCGTTTTTAGCTGCTGGAATTGAAGAGAAATGAAGGGAAATCTAGATATTTCCTATTTAGTCCTAGTTTTATTTAGTTAATTTTGCAATATTTCAATTTTACCCTTAATTTATCAATTTTTCTGTTTATTTCATACCCTTTCCGTCCAGCCCAAATAACTTTTGGGTCTAATTGCCTTTTAAATCCTTTCTCATTAGACTCTTAAGCTATTTAATCACTATAGCAACTTTTACACCTATTACAATTTAGTCCTTTTTATTTAATTGACTACCCAAACATTAAAATTTCCTAACGAAATTTTAATACCACATTAATAACATTTCATAAATATTTATAAAATTATTTTCGACTCGGTTTTACGAGATAGAGGTCCCGGTACCTTATTTTACCCAATTTCTTCAATAATTTCTTTTTCTAACTAATCACTAAATCGATAAAATTTTCCTATCAATATTTTCATACAATTTTCCTATCATATCAATTTTCAAGCAAAAATATTGAAGTAAATTTCTCTTTAAATCGGATCTATGGTTACGAAACCATTGTTCCGATAACCTTGAATTTAGGCCATTACAACTAGACTGATAGCTACTATTGTAAGCGAACTCTGCCAACGGCAAGTACTCCTCCCAACTACCTAGAAATTCATGACACAACCCCTCAACATATCCTCCAATATCCGAATCACCCTCTCTGACTGACCATCTGTCTGAGGATGAAAAGTAGTACTGAAGTCAAGTCGTGAACCCAAAGCCTCATGAAGCTTCTGCCAAGACTGAGATGTAAAACGAGGATCCCAATCGGAGATGATCGAAACAGGAACCCCACGCAATCTCACTATCTCAGAAATATAGAGCTTAGCCAACTTTTACAAGGAGAAGCCCGTCCTAACAGGAATGAAGTGTGCAGACTTGGTCAATCGATCCACGACGACCCAAACAGAATCCTTCTTAGTGGGTGTTAGAGGCAACCCATTAACGAAGTCCATCGTTACACGCTCTCATTTCCACATCGATATCTTTACTGGCTGCAACAAACCTGAAAGTAACTGATGCTCAGCCTTAACCTGCTGACAAGTCAAACAACGAGAAACAAAGTCGGTCACCTCATGTTTCAATCCCGGCCACCAATATAACTCTCGAAGATCCTTCTATATTTTGTTCCCACCAGGATGTATAGCGTAAGGACTACTATGCGCCTCCCTCAGAATCGACAACCTCAAATCCTCATCATTAGGTACACGATTCTATCTCGAAAATGTAATATCCCATCACCATCAATCCTAAAATCTATAGTAGTACCAGCCTCAACCTGACGAAATTACAACTCAAGAGACTTATCTCCCAATTGCTTATCCTTAATCTGATCCAACCACGTCGGTCTAACCTGTAACTTGGCCAGAAGACTCTCATCGTCATAAAGACTCAGTCTAGCAAACAACGCCCTCAAATCGATCATAACCCTACGACTTAACGTATCAGCCACCATATTGGCTTTTCCTGGATGATACTCAATCACACAGTCATAATCCTTAATCAGCTCAACCTGTAACGTCCCCTAACCCTATACCGTCACTGGAACAGGGTTACGAGACATTACCAGTCAGTACAGTCCAATTTCTGTCATTAATTAAAATAAATATTCACACACATCCTAGTTTTAAGATGTCGTCCCTTTAATGGGCCCTCGCGATCCAATATGAACAGTAAATTCAATTCATGACTAATTTAGAATCACTACGAATTTTTAGTAAATTTCAAAATTCATACTACATACCGTTGCCAACCATAATTTACTCATTTCATCAATACTTTTACAACCTAAATGACTCTCATTAAACATCCTGGGTACATGCCATTATCAATACTCAACATACTTTACCTCAATGAATTCGGGATCGTCTTGGGATGCTGATTCAACGTACTATCTTTACTTAACCTGCGCACGGAAACAAACCGTATGCTGAGTATGGTATACTCAGTGGTATTCCTATAATCCGAACAATTAATAATATAACAAATACTTAAGATCATAATAACAATTACAATTATTCAATTATTTA
The DNA here is from genome assembly GCF_007990345.1 of Gossypium hirsutum. NCBI lineage: Eukaryota > Viridiplantae > Streptophyta > Magnoliopsida > Malvales > Malvaceae > Gossypium > Gossypium hirsutum. Next base: position 32,131,933 of record NC_053434.1, read on the forward strand.
TTCATAGATAAATTTCAACTACTTACCATATAAATTTTATACAAATCATATAATAAACACAATAACATAATTGTTTAATTCTTAACTAAATCCATTATTATTTACTCCATTCTTTCACTTACTACTCGGTATAGCTTTCCTTAATTTACTCACAATTCAATATCATTAAACTATATTCAACTATACACTTATCAATCATATTCCATTTTAATTCATTTCAATAACAGTCAATTTCATTTATATCATATCAACTTACTATCCCTGATAGCTTTCAGTATATACATACGATTCATTTATCTCAAATCACATTTCAATTCATCAAGTGGCATCATATATCATCAATTCGAACTCCAATCATTTCATGAACCTTTGGTTCATATTTTTAATTTCATATCTAAATTTTCAATTCTCAATTCAATTTCTCGTTTCATTTTAATAGCTTGATCAATCAAATTTATTCGATTTATCTTTCACTTATTTACCCCTATTAACAAACCCGGACTTTGACGGATACACGGATTCTAACCCAAACACACCAGTACGGCACATTGTGCCTAAAACGGTACATAGTACCTGATCAGTATACGACACATAAAGTGCCTAAAACGACACATAAAGTGCCTAAAACGACACACGAGGTACCTGATACGACACACGAGGTGCCTGAAATACGACACATAAAGTGCCTGATCAATAAAGCCGGCAAATCCCGTATACTTCCAGATCCTATGGCATGCCAATTATATCCGACTCAGCCCGACTAGTTAATAGGGTATTTCATCCACTTTCTCAATTTAATAATTCTTTCATCAATATACCATTCTGATAATCACATATATTCACCCATTTTCACAATTCATACAATTTCATTCAATTCAATAATATATTTCAATTATTCACATTAATTCATAATTCAATACAATTCAGTTTACTTTTCAATATCAAATATTCAAATATCACAATCTCATATATTCATATCAATTTCCTCATATTTCTAATCAATATATTTTTCAATATAATATTCATTCAATATTAAAATTTCTACATAAATCGTATATATTATATAATTCAATCAGTATAAATTCAATCAAAATAATTTCAATCAATATAAATTCAATAAATTCATCGCATACCAAAATCAATCCATTCCAATTGTAAAACATCATAATTCTAACACTAACAATTGCCATATGTATATAAATATAACAAATAATAACTAAGTTCGGATTATAGAAATACAAACCGTAATTTTTGAGCTAACTCCCGTTGACTTTGTCTTGTCCTTTCTTAGCCGAGATTTCTGGTACCACATTGACTACGAAATTAATACAATTCATAATCATTAATACATTACTAATTCATATCTTGAGTTATAGAATTCTAAATTAAGATCCGCTAATTTTTCCTGAAACTAGACTCACAAATCTTCTTACAATAAAATTTTCAGAATTTTTGGTTTAGCCATTAAGTACAGTTTATTCTTTAAATTCACCCCTATTCTGCTGTCTGACAGTTTCGTCCCTTCTTCACTAAAAATTAATTATCTCACAGTACAGAACTCAGATAATATTACCATTGTTTCTCCTGAAAATAGACTCATTAGGCATTCTAAACATATAACTTTAAGCCTCTAATTATTTTTCTTCAATTTTTGGTGATTTTCCAAAGTCAGAACAGGGGAACCCGAATTCATTCTGACCTTGTCTCACAAAATTCATTATATATCATAATTTACAATTCAATTGCTTATATAGTTTCTTCTATAAGAAACTAGACTCAATAATATTTAATTTCATATTTTATTCATCCTATAATTCAATTTCTACAATTTTTGGTGATTTTTCAAACTTAGACTACTGCTGCTGTCCAAAATAGTCTTAGTACAAAATGTTGATTTACTTTAATTTCAATTTAATTCTAACTAAATTCACTTACTTTTCTATCTTAATTCATACTTTATTTCTACTCAATTTTTAACCAAACTTAGACATAATTATCTATTTTTCATCATAAAACCATAATTTTGAAATTCTTTCAATTTAGTCCTTAAAGCATAAAACTTATGAATCACTTTACAATTCAATCCTTGTATCATTTTTTAACTTGAATTTCCATCAATTTAGCCCTTAATTCATCATTTTATTTAACATGGACAATATCTAGAAATCTAATAACTATCAAAATATCAACTTAATTTCATCAAAACTTTGTTCTAAAACTTCTAAAACATCAAAATTAAGTAAAAAGGGCTTGATTGACTTACCTATTAAAGCTTAAAGCTTCAAACCTTCAATTTTCCCTTTTCTCCCCTTCTTTTTTTCTTTTTCTCCACTGCTCTCTGTTTCGTTTCATTCTGTTTCTATTTCCTTTCATTTGCTTCTTTAGTTTATATATATAATATAATATAATATAATATAATATAATATAATTAAAACATAAATTATCTTTATTATATAATAATATAATAATATACTAAACATAAAAAAAATCTTAGATTTTCTTCACGGTAAACTGTCTCAATTTATACTTTTTGTATAATTGCCCTTTTAGTCCTTTTTATTTTCTTTTAATCTATAATTCAACTTTCACACTTTATTCAATTTGGTCCTTTTACTTAATTACTCTTAATTAAATTTAAATTCACTTAATTAAACTCTAATTAACCACTCATTTTACTTCGTAAATATTTTTAATAAATATTTACGAATCCATTTTTCAGAAACGGAGACCCGAAAATACACTTTTTCAGTAACGGTAAAATTCGGGTCATTACACAACCCAACGACGCTGCCTAAGATTTAACTCCTTCTGAGTGAGGAGATACTTGAGGCTCTTCTGATCAGTGTAGATGATACACTTCTCATTATACAGATAATGCCTCCAGATCTTAAGAGCAAAAACCACCGCTGCTAACTCCAAATCGTGCGTCGGATAATTAGCCCCGTGAGTCTTGAGCTGACGAGATGCATATACAACCATTTTAGCATCTTGCATCAAGACGCAACCCAAACCCACATGTGAAGCATCACTGTAAACCATGAAATCCTTGCCAAACTCAAGTTGTATCAGAACTAGAGCCTAAGTCAAGACTGTCTTGAGCTTCTCAAAGCTTTCCTACTGTGAGTCTTTCCAAACAAAGAGAACTCCCTTACGCAGTAACTTACTCAACGACGCTGTGATCATCGAGAACCCTTCTACAAAACGTCAGTAATATCTTGCCAATCTCAAAAAACTGCAAACCTCTGACATATTCTTAGGCTGTTTCCAATCCAACACAGCCTCAACCTTACGAGAGTCCACTCTAATCCCCTCTGTAGAAACTACATGTCCAAGAAATGTCACTTCTCGAAGCCAGAATTCACACTTACTGAACTTCGCATATAGCTGTTTCTTATGAAGAATCTGCAGAACCACTCGCAGATGCATATCGTGCTCATCCTCAGTCCTAGAGTATACCAAGATGTCGTTAATGAACACTACCACAAACTGATCCAAGTAGGGCTGAAACACACGGTTCATCAGATCTATGAATGCCGCTACTACATTAGTCAACCCAAAAGGCATAACTAGGAACTCGTAATGTCCATAACGAGTCCTAAATACTGTCTCATGCACATCGTCCTCCTTTACTCTTAACTGAAGGTAACCTGACCGCAGATCAATCTTAGAAAACACTGAAGCCCCTCTGAATTGATCGAATAAGTCGTCAATCCTCGGAAGTGGTACTTATTCTTAATCATCAACTTGCTCAATTGACGGTAGTCGATATACATCCTCATTGTACCATTCTTCTTCTTTACGAACAGAACAGGTGCTCCCCACGGAGACACACTGGGACGAATAAACCCACGATCCAACAGCTCCTGAATCTGAGCCTTCAGTTCTACCAGCTCCTTCAATGCTATTTGATAATGAGCTATAGACACCGGATTTGTACCAGGAATCAACTCGATCCCAAATTTTACCTCACGGCTCAGAGGCAATCCTGGAAATTCCTCTGGGAAAACATCTAGAAAGTCCCTCACCATTCGGATGTCCTTAACCGAAGAGTTCCTAGAATCCGAGACACTGATGTAGGCCAAAAATGCCTCACATCCTTTTCTCATCAGCTTCTCTGCTACCATCACAGATATCACATTACTTAGATAATTTCGTCATTCTCCAATCACGACTATCTTATTATCCTCCTCGGTTCCTAAAAACACTCTCTTTTCAGCATAATCCAAACTTACACGATGCTTCACCAACCAGTCCATACCCATAATTAAATCGAACTCCCCAAACGGAAGTTCCATCAGATCAGCCAGAAATACCATTCCTCGGACTTTCAACGGAACGTCTCTGAACAGTTTACAAACCCTAACAGACTGCCCTAACGGACTCACCATAGAAATTTCACTAGAAGTGCTCTCGTACTGTATTTCCAAAGTCTCAGACACCGAACATGCAACGTAGGAATGTGTAAAGCCTATGTCTATCAGTGCAACATAAGGTACATTAAGAATTAAGAACGTACCCGTGATGACATTCGGAGCATATCCATCCTCACGACGATGTGCAGCATAAGCAAGTGCAGGCTGCCTCGCCTCAGTCGACCCAGCACATCGGCCCGGTACTCTCTGTCCTCGACTCATACGTTACCACATTTAGCCTGGCCTCAGCCCTTAGGTGGCTGCTGAACTACCCTCGGTAGCTGTGCAATCTCAGTAGCTGGAGCTTGTATCTGGTTACCCCTCAGTGGAAAATCCTTAACTCGATGCTCAGTTGACCCACACCTCAAACAAGCTCCAATAAACCTCCAACACTCGCCCAGATGGTGTCTGTTGCAAAGCTGACAAATCATCACCCCAGCAGGTGCAACAGTAGGCCCAACTCTCACGGGCCCATTAGAGCTGGCCTTTTTTCTAGGCCTCATCCCAGTACCAGCAGACTCAGAATCCCTCTTAACCTTTCCTTTCTCATGGTTTTGGCACTCAGCGCGCTTGACCTCCTCAGCAATCTTGGCCTTCTCAACTAACATGGCAAACTCATATTTCCTCTGCGGAGCTATCAAGACCCTCAAGTTACCCCTAAGGTCGTCCTCAAAACGAACACAGTGCTCATACTCAGTCTCCACCATGCCTCGTGCATAACGGCTCAACCTCAGAAAGTCGCCTCATACTCGGCCACTGAACGATCTCCCTGAGTAAGATTTAGAGACTCATGCCTCCTAGCATCGATATAACTAGCCCTCACATACTTGCTCTAGAAGGCAGTCTTAAACAAATCCCACGTCAGACTGTCATGTTGAGTGTCATCCCTGACTATCAGCCACCACTAATACACTTCATTGCGAAGCAACGAAACAGCCCTCTTGAGCTTCTGCTCAGCAGTAAAATCCAGATCATCCATAATACACTCCGTGGCCTCCATCCAGTACTCAGCCACATTAGGAGCAACTCCAGCGATGCCCCTAAATACCTCAGCCCCATTGGACCAGAGTCGTTCCGTAACCGACCCAAAGCCTTCAGATCCAGCATTAGCCCCAGCAACCCTCTCCAGGATTCACAACATGGCCTAGGACAATGCGTCGTCCCCAGCTGCACGGTCTTGAGACTCAACACCAGTCTCACGAACAGGTGACACCGGTATCTCGCTAGTGTCCAAATTAGGGATTGTATCAGATGCGAAGGACTCAACTCGAATCCCTCTACGGCCTCTACCTCGGCCTCTAGTACCCCGTCCACGAGTACCAGGTGTGCTCATCGTAATTATCAAATTAATTTGTATTTATAAGTTTTATGTACATTAGTTTATAGCTTCGATAATTATTAGCAGATATTTTATGCAAAACAGTATCAGAGTTTCAGAGTCAGTTATCGCGAATAGCAAGTCTCACTATGGTTTCAGGTTACACTACCTAAGGTGTCTCAGTAAAATACTACCTACAGTAGTCTCAATATACAGCATAGCATATCAGACAAATACATATAAAACTTAATTTAGGCATGCTTCCAAATAATATACATCAGAGTTTCAGAGAACTTACAAGATCAGCGACGGAGACTCGGTGAACCACTTATTTATCAAAAATAATTTCTAATTATTTTTATTACTGATTTCCAAAACCATTTCTTTTTACCGCCCAGAACCACAGCCAAGTTTTTTACCCTCGCTTTGATACCACTAAATGTAACACCCCAAACCCGGCCCAGACGTTATGGCCGAATTTGGTGGTGTCACATGAGAGTGCTTTCATAAAAGCTTAGTAAGTCAAAATCATTCAAATTATTACCTTTACTTAAATCGTGAAATCTTTATTCCATTAATTATTTGAAAACAGTTCCTTTACACTTAAGCTAAAACATAGTTAATTCATATAACGATAATTTAATAGTTTAAAATCCCAAAATATCTATAAAAAAATAGTTTAAGTCCAAAGACATAATGATACTCCCAAAATTTAATATTTAGAATAAAACATATAAAATAAATGTTGCTCAAAATCTATAAAGTATCCAACGGTGGTCACCATCGAGCCCTCTGTTGCACCTATCCATCTACTACTGAGGATTACCTGACATAAAATAAATAAAAGGGGTGAGCTTTCGCAAACTCAGTGTGTACATCTCCCCAAACAACATGCATACAAGCAGATAACAGATTACAGATATTCGACGTTAGCCATACAAATATCGCATGCAGATCAAATTAGGTATCAGAGAACAGAAATCATGCCCACCAACCCTGTACGCCATCTCTGTCCAACCCAACATACCATGTAAGGATAAAATTGACCCACCCAGCCCTACACACTGAGTATGGGGATAAAATTGACTCATCTAGCCCTACACACCAAGTGGTACTATAAAACAGTACATAACAGATATATGCAGCGTAGCTACCCAATAATAGGCTATTCGCCTCTCAGAATTCCTTCTCTTCACAACAACCCAACCCAATGCAATGCATCATAAATATCGTGGCATGCTTATATGCAAAAATCAGATCATATCATAGTAGAACAAATATATGAAATCAGGCAGATATACATGCTTATTGTAACATGCTTTACATACAACACAGTAATCGTTCATAGTATGGGGTCTAAATAACGCTTACTGACCCTACAGGTAGGTCACAGTCGACTTAGGTGACCTGTGCAACCTTACAGAATATTTTAATAAAATTTGGCTCACACGTCCGTGTGTCTTGCCTGTGTGGGTCCACACACCCGTGTGGCCAACATATCCCAAATTAGCCTTGCCCATGTGGGCCCACCGCTCGTGTGGCCTACATAGCTTAAATTAGCCTTGCCCGTGTGGATCACACGGCCTGGCCCAAGGCCCACATGGCTGTGTGGTTCACTCATGTGACCCATACACCCGTGCGGCCTACTAAGCCCGTGCCTCGCACACGGCCTCACCAGCCTCACACGCCCGTGTTCGTCGCGCCCATGTGGCGCGCGCACAGCCTGGCTCGTCTATCACAAGCCCGTGTCTCGCGATGCAAGCTACCACACGGGCAAACCACACTCTCGTGTGGCATCGACATATTGGTTTTTTAGCTTTCACCAAAACTCGTTTTATGTTCAATTGGAGTACACACCTGATTCGTTTTCGCTACTAATCCAACCACGAGTACTCTAAAGCCTAAGATTGATAAAATTGAACCCAAATCAATCACTTAAATCATTTTACCTAAGAATAAACAAATCTCAAAACGCGAGATCTACTTACCTTGACGAAGAACGGTATTTCCTGGTTTGCTAAGAACTCGATTACTGATCTACTGAGCCTTGATTAATCCCTAAACAACAACCAAAGTCACTCTTAACAATCTCCAACAGAAAACACTTAACTTAATTTAAACGCTACTTACCGAATCGACAGAACCGCTTGAACACGCCTAATCTTATCGAAAAAGAAAAGCAAAACGAAGGAGAAGGGAAAGAAAGCAAAGAATTTTCGGTACAAGGTAAATTGGGAAAAAAAAGAGAAAAACGACAGAAAAAGCAACTGTTGATAGAAAAGAGGAAAAGAAGAAAACCCTAGGTTTTCCCTTAAGCCCTCAACTCAAAATTTACTAAAGCCCATCGCTTACTGGAACTTGCAGCAAAAATAATCCCATCACTACTACAAGGAATCGAACCCCTAACCCTAAGCATAATCCCTTACCACTTAACCACTAGACCAACAGGCCCATTCTATTAAGTCTTTACTAACAACACCTTAAAAGCCCACTGATCTCAAGTCAGGCTTTATTCCAATAAAACCCAAATTTAGCCTAAATTACAACTTGAACTTAGGACCTCCCAGACACACCCCAGAGCTTAAAATTACTTAACCCAACACATATTTAAGCCAGAAATAACATTAACCACCAATTCAGACACTTTCCAAGCCTAAAAATCGTAAAAAGTCGAAAATCAAAAATTTGGGGCGTTACATGAATTTTCAATTTTTTAAAATTTTCATTGTGACTAAAACTATTTTCTAAACTAGATTTTTCCAACAAAAACCCTATCATTTTGTTCGATATAAGGTAAAAGAAAGGTTGAAGTTTGTGAGAGTATGTTCAATGATTTAACATTGTTACAAAAGGGAATCAATGGCTTAATAGATGAAGGGGCAATCTAGGCCTTCATGGCTAGAATAAACCATGAGCATTTGAGGTACACATTAATAAAGCATCAATGAGAAAAGTTGTATACCTTAAATGAAAATAAACATCGATATGTAGAAACTAAATATTTGAGTGACTTTAGCCAATGATTTACAGTAATGACAAGAAAAAAGAGATCCAGAGTCGATAATAAGGGGAATAGATATATCTCAAAAAGGTTCACTTAAAAGGTCAAGAAGGAACCTTAACCTTAAATTCAATTTGGGAAAGCAACCCTTCTTAGGGAATTTTCAGGCAAGGAAGCAATCGTTGTGGCAAAGCGATGAATTCCACAACAAGAATGATCTCCCATACAATAGATTCCAATGGTATACTCCTCTAAATATTGCTCGAGTACACATCTTAAACCAAGTATCTTGAGAAGGGATATTAAAAGCTCTCATACCAATGAAACCTTTAGACACCTACATGCAATTGAGGGAAAGATACATATTTCCTAGAAAAGTCAGACATAACGCAAAAGAATGCCTGAACTTTATGAATTCCATAGAAAGGGCTAGTAGCTAAGGCTAACTAAAATAGTTGGTAGAGATGCAACCTAACCAGTCGAAGTGTCAAAAGGAAGAGGGATATAGAAGAGGAAAAGCATGTATAAAAAGCAATTGAAAGGGACTATCAACATGATAGTAGGTGCTATGAAGATGTGGGGTATTTGAACATATAGAAAAAGTCCTGAGTCGGAAACAACATGTCTACAGAAGCTCCTATCAAAAAGCCTAAAGGAGAACACAAATGGAGAGTAAACTTTGACGAGAGCAATAATAGGGCAATGGTTGATGAAGATGGTAATAATATTTTGGTAATAAAGGCCACCATTCCTAATCATATGGTGAAAAAGATCTTTATGGACAATGGGAGCGCATAGAAGTGTTGTTGGTGTTGCTAAATATGGTGGTGAAAATAGTAACAAAATAATATATAATTACAAGAATATAATTCTACTACTCGAAAGTATATGAAATCATTGTTGAGTAATAAATTACAAGAATATAATTCTATTGGATGAAGTATTCTAGGAATCGAACTCACGAAGAGATTATAATCACATTGAATAAACCAATAACTAACACAACTTAAGTAATTAAATTTACTAACTGCTAAATATAAAACTAAATAAGATTAACCAAATCAAAGAAGAGAAATTTTTACTAGACTAATTTAATCTAAAGAATCTAACAAAGATAATAATAAAAAATGAAAAGTAATTCTAGAAGAAAATTCGCAAAGATGTAATTGTGAAGAATTATTTTGTTAATGGAACTTAATAATTGATTTCAATAGATCTAGGATTCATAACTAAGATAGTCATCAAGGTGCAGATATCTTGAGTTGGTATATAGCTTACAAGTTTCTAAAGATTTCCTAAGTTAGTGTGTAGCTTATAGGAATTAACTAAATTGTTGGCTATCACTATCATTAATCCCCCATTACCTAAGTTGGATCTTGTAGGTAGCCTCGCAGTTGGTGTATATGTTAGTGAGTTGGGTAACTATCCAATTAGATCACTAATGTTAAGCCAACATCTCATTGCACTCTCCTTTAATTTTTTCCTTAACGTATCTGCCATCTATATTAATTACGAAGAATGATTTGAAATATTAATTTAGTTACAATATAAAACCATATTTAATCTACTTCAATTACTAATCCATAAACTTACAATATCTTTGCCACTTAGAGCAAATAGCTCATAGTGAAATTGAAATCAACACCAAACATAAATAAGAACATAAGCAAATCAAAGAAAACTATTAAAGAAAAGAGAAAAAAACCTTATTCGATTGAAGTAGGAGTCTATTTAATGATATGATTCAAGAGTTGATTGACTCTACAAACAAATTTAAGTCAATGAATTATTAAATTTGAGAGAAAAATGATGAATTTGAATGTAAATAAATTAATTAAAATTTCATATGAAAATTTTATTAAATTTGAAGTAGATTAATATAATGGTAACTCTATTTTTAGATATTAATTCATATAAACTTAAATAAAATAATATTTTTAATTTAAAAATAAAAGTTTTAGTAATTGAGACACAAAAAGAATGTTGAAATAAATTTGTTAGCAATTGAAGTAGGTGTTTTCCGTTAGGTTTGTCAAACTTTTGTGTTAGAAGGGAGTATCAAAGTTTGGTCCACATTTGAAAGGAAACAGTACATGATTTTGGTTCATTTTTATATCTTAAAAAAATATATATAAGTAATATGATTTTGACATTTCGATTCCAGTGCATCTCATCCCAATATTCTTTTGGATAAAAACACTATGTGGGAGTAAAGAGAAACAGGATGAAGGCTTGGTAGATATAATTTGGTCACCAAAACAATGAACACCAAATAATTGCACAGTAAATAACAATGGTTTGGTTTTCATCTTTCATACCACCTTCCATACATGTGCATCCAATAATTACATCTGACAATAACCCAATTATTATATCCAAAATATGAAACTTACAAGAAACCGTCCATCCCATGTGTTGTGAAGAACACGCCATTTAATGCTCCAACGGTCACTGAACGCCACCATCCACCACCTGAACCGACCGCCACCACCGCTTTCACGTGAGCTAGCAGAAGTGGTGCATGCAATGAGGTGGGAGTGGGACAGCAGGCATGTTGTGGTGGGATTTTAATTTCAGTAAGAGAAATGGATGTTTTGGTGAAACTTGGCCTCAATTTATGTCTAACACTTCACCTATATACATCATATAAGTATAAGATGAGAGTTGAATTAATTTGTGTATCTGGAGTGGCTCCTACAAGAACAAGTTCTGGAAAGGGTAGTACTGCGTCTTAACCCTTTACGATGACACTATCAACTCATTCAATATTCAACCGTCTTTTATTTTCCATTTAGAGTTATTTTAATATCACTATTGAGAATTGTTGTGAAAAAGTAATGTTAACAAGTGTTTTTAAAAAATTTAATTTAAGATTCAAGTGTTTAGTATTATTGTTAAAAAAGTATTTTTAAAAAATAAAATATTCATTTTAGATATAGTGTTATAAAATAATAAATAATATTTAAATAATGTTTAAATTAATTAATATTATGATGTTTTAATAAGAATATAAAAAATAATTTATTATAATTTGTTGTTAATATTCTAATAAAAAATAAAAGAAAAAGAAAAAAGAATATTTTGACTTTTTGGGTTAAAAAAGCGCTTCTAAATTGAAAGATTGTATGTTTGGTATTACTTATAAAATAACGGTAAACTAAAAAAGTGGACCCTCCCTAATGCGATAGAAGATAGATTACTAATGGACACAAAACACATGGGGGATTCACTTTCAAGCCTCCAGTTTGTCACAAACAATGAATACCCACCTTACATTCTCATTACTCTATTTGTTGGGTACATCCAACTTTTTAAAATTTTAAAAAAATTATTTATTTTTTTAATTTTTAAGGGGTGAAGGCTTTGACTCTAGTGCTGCCCTAAGCACTTCATCGTCAATAAATTATGAATTGATAGGTGTAGATACTTTACTAAATAAAAATAAAAATTTGGAAGATAAAAATGGAAAGAGTTGAAAGATTTCTCTAATTTATTACATTTAATGACTTAATGTAATGGATTTTAGATTGAGCCTTGTGTGGAATAACTGAGAAAAGTGTGAAAATTTTAGGGATGTATGATGAAAAATTGAATATATTGATTCAAGAGAAGGAGCGAATGAAGTTATTAGTTGATTGGTTTGAAAATGTAGGTTTTGAATGATATTGCAAACTTTTCATACAGAGGAAACTTAGAAAAGGAAAACAATTAATGGGTTTCTGATGGACTTCAGCCCACATAGTTTAAGTTAGAGTAGGGCCAGGCAATTGATGTTTTTTTGCTTTACATATTCATTGCAAAATTAGGGAAATAGTTGGTAGGAGCTGATGGGATTAAAAGCACGTAAAATGAGAGTAAGAGGTACCACATGCCCATTCTTTAACTAAGTCCCATCTCTTTTAGCTTATATTATGTTAAAAGAGAAGGATTGAATTGGTGCCTCAAGACATTAGAGTGTTTTTAACTTTTTACCATTTCTACCAATTGTTTTGTATGTAAATTTTTTATAGATATATTAGGTACATGATTTTTTTTCACCTACATCTAGAGTCTGCCACATTATCAATCCTCAAAATGCTATACAATTGCAATAAATTAGAGAACAAGAACTTCATAAAATCTTCACACAGCCTGAAGAAGTTGACCCTCTTCGTTATAGGCGATCTTTGGAGGCGATCTCATCACCTTTACCCGCAATGCTGCCTGCAAATTTTGCTCCAAACGTGAAACGGGGTTCATGTAGTAGCTTAGAGAATACATATAAATATGTTATTTATTACCTTCTTATCGGAACCAAACTCAATAACATCCGAGGGTCGAAGTCGAGTAGCAACATTTGAAGGTACCCTAGATCTTCTCCCTTCATGCCTGTATATACAGTTGTTTAGTTTTAGAGAAATTTAACGTTAAATAAAGATGGTTCCTCTCTGCTCATCACTTACTCGATATAGGTCCCATGTTCACTCTGCATGTCAATTAGGAAGAATGCACCTTCTTTATAGATGATTTGAGCATGCGTTTTTGATACCTGAGGTGAACGTATCACCACTGATTTTCCTGGAAAATTCTCATTCTTTTCACTTCTGCAATGACCAAAAGTGTATCAACAGAAATAAATTAGAATGAAAGAAAATATTACAGTAATCAGTGGGATTGATTAATGTGTAACCAAACACATACCCTATCACAAACGATTTGTTCTCATCCCTACTTAAACAAATATGTTGTGAGGCAGCTGCTTCGTCCCCAACTGACAATAAGAACCACCTGAAAACAGACAAGAAAGAGAAGAGATATTATAGTGTTGAAAAAACTTTCAGAAAATATGACGAAATTCACATATTTAAGAACTATCATACGCACTCTCCATTAATAGTCTGCTCGAGTGCGTCATTGTCTTCAAACCATGTCCGCAATTGGTCACTTGCCTGAAGAAATTATAAAAATATGTTTCAAATAATTTCCATAGCCATTTATGCAGAATCAGTAGGATGAAAGGCAGCATACCTTGTCTGAGAGTCTGCAACTTAAGGACCTCCCTTCAAGATTTGAGCTGCAAATGAATCGGTTTGAGTTTGAGAAGGAAGAAGAAAAAGACAGAAGACATGCATTTACAAGGTCTAACCTGTTACCACCTAAGACCCAATTGAGCATTATGGGCATTGCTAAGTTGATAAAAAATCTTCCACCAACTCTTCCTGGATGTGGTATCCGAAATTTTGTCAAAAACTGTAAAGCAGGTCAGACGCCATGGTGAATTGGTGATTATCCGTTCAGTTGTTAACTTCAATCATTTTTGCTTACACAAAACGGATTCTTACCGAGAAGGGACCTAGCCCTACACCTAAATAAGCCTTGTAAGTTGAAGCCATGATTGCAGCCATTCTTGCCATTCCATGGATGATGGCAACTCGCAGTCTTCTAGCTCTCTCATAGCTGTGAAATTGAGTCACATGGTAGAATCAGTTTTAGATTGTAGAAAGTAAATGTAGTGGACCAGTGACATCCACTGCATAGGAAATTCTCAGTTCATGAAAATTTTGATGAGTGAATCCATTGACCTTAATAAATTTCAAGGATACAAAAAGTATTACAGACACCAGAACTAATCCTTAAGTTACTCAGCTAATGGTTTACTTAAGAAAATCAGGGAATGCTTAGCTCCAATGTCCAGTCTGATAGTATTTTCTTGATATATTTTGTTGATTCAATATGTTTTCACATCTTTAAAATTTACCCTTTATGAAGTATCTAGAGAAAAGGGAAAAATTTGATATAATACCTCCTTAAAGAGGAAACAACATCAATAGGAGTCCCTGACTCAACACCTTGTTTCCATGCATTATCAAGTTCCAATGCTAATTGGTAACTGTCCTGCAAAGATGATGGAGTAAAAAGTGCATAACTCGGCATCCTTCTGATTACAGGGAAAACATGATAACACTATCCAATTTACATGGTTTTAATTGATATATATATATGTTTATCTTAGGTCTATAAATTGGAACATCGTTTGATCTAGGGCAATGCTTGAAGCCATACCTAAATGGCTTGAACTAGGGACAGGAAAGTGGCTAGAAGTCATACCTCGATGGCCATGCATCCCCCTTGACCCATATTTGGCTGCATTGCATGGATAGAATCCCCAAGCAAGGTTACACGCCCTCTTCCCCAAGTTAGTGAGGGTGTTCGGTCATATATGTCTCGTCGAAGAATTGCATCTTCATCAGTAGCATGTAACAAATCTGTCACATTGTCACACCAATCCCCGAATATGTTAAGTAGCCTCTCCTTTTTACCTGAAAAAGATAAAAAAGAATGTAAAACTTAAATATACTATACCATCTTTGAAATTAACAATCAAGCCTGTATTAGATAGAGAGCATTCAAAAGGAGCATTTCTTTTAGTTGAAAATTTAACAGAAAAATGCATGCATTTAACACTTAAGCAAAAAAAAAAAAAAAAAAAAAACAAAACAAGCATTTGAAATTATCTACCATGGCTATCCACACCACCAGCTGGTTCCTTGTAAAATGCATACCACTGCATCTTTCCAGCACCAACATCTGAGGAAACAAAGTACTGCTTGTGTCCCAAAAATACACGGTACCTTCACAAGAGAATGTTCCAATTAAAAAACTACAAGTAGCAAAGCCCCAAGACAGTCTAATCATATCCCAAGGTTTGACCAAGTGAACACACACTTAACAAATTTAAGTCAATATAGGCAAAAATACATGGAACTTACCCGACAGACTCAATATCAGCAGGCACAAAATCTGCAATACCGGTATAGCAAGTGTAGCCAGAATATACAGCTTCCTTTGGTCCGAACAAGTTCTTCCTCACCTGAAAAGGAACGTTCAACATTTCAAAGGCTGAACAACTAGTTTAGTGAAAGCTTCAAGTTGCATTCAGAAGCTGATTTGATTCGATTACAGAAGATTGAATAAAATAAATTCATGTAGCTAATGAAAGCTCATGCTCTTAACAAACACAGACTATGTCTTGCACATACAATAAATTAAACAAAAAAATGGCACCTTGGACCATATTCCATCAGCTCCAACTAGAAGATCACCATCATAGCGGTTTCCATTTTCCAGTACCACAGTGACCTGAAGAGGCACAAAGGAAAAAACTTACCAAAACCGAACATAAAAGGAAGACTAATAAACTACAAGATTTAAGGGTATAATCTTCATCTATTAGCAACTCATATTACCTTATCTCCATCATCCTGAAAATCAACAACATTGCTCTCATTAAAAATTACGTCTTCCCCAACTGCACGAGCCAGGATTTGTTGCAAAGTCATCCTACTAATAACTCTTGTTACTGGAAGCCCCCTTTCTGCCGCAGGTGTGAACGTATCAAACTTGACATACCTGTTTTAAACCATATATATACCAATACCAATATCAACCTCAACTTTTCTCTTGGAATTCTACCTTTGTTAGTAGAAAGATAACATTCAATTTCAGATTATGCATAAACTGAGTCAAATATATAGGATATAGCAAGCATTAAGCAATTGCAAAGAATAACAGTAGATATTCAAGGCAAACAACAGTAAACAACTCACCAAGTACCGGAAACCCCGTCAACTAATCCATTGATTCTATCACCTGTGACGCACCCTGCTTCCATGAGTTCCTCAGCAACTTCCATATCGATAGCCTCTAAAGCAGCCAATGCATTGCTTTGTATCTGAATTGGACCCCTATATTGCCCCTCACCTCTTATAGCACTCAAATCCTTCTCAAACACCACTACATCAAAACCTTTCTTTTTTGCAGCCAATGCAAAAACCAACCCTCCAATACCACCCCCAGCAATCAATATCTTCAGCTTCGTCTTCTTCTCCAACTGGTTTCCATCCAAATCTTTCGTCTCACTTGATTTGGAAACACTCTGGGTTCCAGCTCCCACTGTAGCTTTGACTTGTAAAAGCCCCTTCTTTTGGTTGTTTGCTTTGCTTCTAAAATGGTAATTGAAATGTATACAAGGAGAGGGTTCTATTGGAATATCCTTAGAAATGGAAACTGGAAACTGAGTTCCTGTGAAAAGAATTGCTGAAGGCTTTTGAAACAAACTTGCTGCCATTCTGCAACCCAAAAAAAAAGACTTTTCAACTTTTAAGGCCAAAATACCAAGAAATTTGGCTTTGCTTATGTTCAAGGTAAATGGAACAGATAGATACTGGACATGGAGAGATACAGAGGGAAGTGACAGATTATAATCAAATTAGTCACCAATGTTAAGCAGAGAAATTGTGGTGAAGCAGCACCGATCATGGAGATCCCACCACATACCCACCATCGGGGGAAGAAATATCTTACACAAATATTAATTTTTTCTGTGGCTGTCTTTCGGTTCTAAAATTATTAAAATATTTCCACTACATAAAAAATTACGGCTTAATGTCAGATTTGGTACTGAACTTTAACAAATCTTTTAATGTGGTACCTAAATTTTCAAAAATTCGGATTTGGTACTTAAACTTTAAATCTGTTTATAATATGGTACCTTTGAATAACGGTGTTAATTTTAAACTTGTCAGAACTTGTGGCCCAACTGCAATGTGCCACATGTCACCATTTGATAGAAAATTTGAATAGTCATGTTAAGGGACCTGAAAATAATTATAACAAGTATTGATAAAAATATTATTATTAATATAAGAAATTTATTATTTTCTTTGGAAAAAAATCTATTACTCGAGGAAGCCTCTATTCTTCTGCAGTATACAACCAACTTTCATAATGACAAGAAATGAAACAGATGGACAGAGTTTGCTAGAGCAAAAATGGAAGCTAATAGTAATGTCGGCATCAAACTCATCCAACTTTGGAAGATTGCTTTGAAGCCCTTTGATGTAGTGCCACAAACAATCTGGAACAAACCCATAAGAAAATTCAAACAAAATTATTCTCATGTTCAAATAAACTGGAACAAATCCAGAAGTGTTCATTAGCAAATCTGAGATTGAAGATTAAAGAAAGAGGGGGGGGGACCCAGAAATGTTCTTTCCTGCTAAACCCAGAACTTTTCTACCCAAAAATGATTACTTAAATCGATTCGTTGTATAAAGGGCTGCTTACAAAATATTACCAAGAATTGTCCAAAAAAAAATTGATGAAATTAGGATTTGAATTAGGCGAAAATAATATAGAAGATGAATTTTAAGAAATTTAAGGAAAAAAAGGATTAACATGATTTATAATGGGAAGAAGAAACATGGTTGAGGGCTTCTTGGACGGTGGTTTCTTCAATTTTTGCAACAAAACCATTCAAAGAGGGTATATTTATTATCAGGTCCTTGATGGAATTGAAATGAGGAAATATCTGACATTAACTGCCACGTGTCACTTTCTAAGTAGGTCACGTGTATTGAGAATATCAACTAAGACAGGTACCACTTAGTAAAACGGACTCAAAATTCAGGTACCAAAATCAAATTTTTAAAAGTTTAGGCACCACGATAAAAGATTTGTCAAAATTCAAGCCCCTAGGCCGTTCCCATTTCTAATGATACATATATAACTTACAAGTTTTGGAAGCAATAAGTCTGTCTCCGCAGAAAATTGGGTGATAGTTTATTATTTAAGAAAAAAATGAATGGTTTAACTTCTTCAGCAATGAGAGTTTTCAAGTAGCAAGAAATAATACGTGGAAGACTATCAACAAATCCCTGTCGCATAATTAGTTATTCCTCAACATTTAATGTAGCATTTGGCATTTTGCAAATGCCATCTCAAATCTCAATGGAGCAAAGCGACCCTTGCCTGAGACGCAAACAAAAAATGGATAATTTTCCTTGCAAGGAATAAATTAACTTGAAAAAGAAAAGAAAATTCAGCTCTCAAAAAAAGTCTAAATGACGACATTTGAGACCATATTCCTTCCTTTTCTAGAATTCAGGTTTATAGGGATCTGTGTTTTACCAGCAGCCAAGTTTCATGCTTTGAGGATGTAAAAAGTTGATACCATAGTTTTAATTGGAGACTTCAACAGGAATATTCCCTACACATTGAAAACTAAGGCTCCACACTATATGATTTATAATCTGAATAAATGATATTGATAATGACATCAGGAAATAATCTTTAGATAATTTAAGTTTTGACAGTGACACTTTTGACTTCCCCACTCCATCTTTTAGTATGGCCTGTACCGCCAATCTGCTCTCGATGGCCTCCCACTCCCAATTGCATAACCCCACTGTTACAAATAAATTACATAAAAGAACAACTTAATGAACCCCGTTTTTGAATAATTGCATGATCACGTACGTATGTATGGATATATATACTCACATCATCATAAGGCAGTCCTCCATACATCCTACCAAAGGGGCGCATTGGACCACCAAAACCTCTAAATGGTCCAGCAGGATTCATCATGAAACTAGGGCCAGCATCATCAACGGGTGTTGCTGAATCTATTGCCACCTGAATACCATATGTAAAATTATAAATCTACATAAGCATTTTATCTGTGTTTTGGAAAATTCGCAGGCGAATATTAAGTTCAAAATAAAAACTTGAATAAAGGAACATCATTGATTGCAGATGAGCAGGCTTCACTATAACTGTAGACCCTGTCTTCAAACCTTACAAAAATGACTTGCACAAGATATCTTGTAACTAGTATAATGTTTTCGGACTAAAACTTATATGCTATAATCCTTGGTAAGTTACCATATGAATTCACAGCAGTAAAATAATAAAATCGCAGTTTGCCAGTCATTTATGGTAGAAAATCATAATTGAGAGTCCTAAAAATCTGTAGAGCATCACCTACTGGAGTTAATCCTCCTAACCAAAATAATGGTTATTATGGTTGGATAAATAAACATATCATCCAAGAACTTGGCCTTTTTGACATTCTATCAAGCATAAACCCATAACTACGAGGAAAAGGTAATCTATCAAAGATCAATTTCATAAGTAAGACAATCAGGTATGAGGCAAGAACATAAAAGTTTGTTTTTGTTACCTGTTGTCCACAAATCTCGTGAGACCTACGAGATACTCTATCTGCAACTCCATCTTCAGCAAAAGTCACAAAACCAAAACCTCTGTGGCCAGATCTCTTGGGGTCCTACATTAAAGGAGCATTAAAACCTTCAAAAGCTAACTCCAATTCAACTCTCATTTATATACGATATTCATCACATTACCTTAGGAACATAAACATCTATTACACGGCCAAATCTACCAAAATACTGACGCAGATCATCAGCAGTGGCTTCCTGAGGAAGTCTGCCAACAAATATCTTTTTGCCCATCCCTCGGCTGGACTCCCCTCCTACTTCAACATAAAAGGAAAATATAACGACGTTAATAAATGATAATTGCATAAATCAAAGTCTCTGCCAAGAAACTTACTTCCATACATGGGGCCAGGATGGTCATACAAGGTAGGAGCACCAAGTGCAGCATACCTAGTGGCAGCAGAAATGTAAGCATTGTATGCACCATACCCCCCCTGTGACATTCTGCCTATTGGCTTGAAGTCATCTTCCTGTCAACAAAATATCAAATTAGTGTCTTTTACAACACATACATTGAGTAAGTATGTGAAATTTCCAGGGAAATAGATCACGAAAACTAATTTGTTCTTCATCATGTACTAATAGATCAAATTTGAACTTTAGGAAGGTAAAACAGATGAACTGTTAAAAGCCTAAACACATGAAAATGATGTTTAAAAAAAAAAAAGACACTGATGTCAACTTGCCTTAGGTGTTGCTCGATCAACTACTACTGTAGAACCACCCAGTTCATGAGCATCAGCCATCAGATTCTCCACAGATTCTGTAACAATGAACAGGTTTTAACATTCTTATCACTGTTAGACATAACAAGAATGGAGGATTAGAACCAGCATATAATTATATTCTATCAAATAGCATATGATTCTAAAAACTCGGAATTTCATTGGGAAAATAGGCAAGGATATAACTTCTAGCACTTTTATCTTGTAGTTGTAAACAGCCAAATAAAATAACCCATAGGTCAACGGAAACATTCAAACCATTAGACGCAGAAAATTAAGTCAAAGGTACTAAGCTAGGTGTATGATAAACAAACCTGCACTAGCAAAAGTGATAAAGCCAATTCCACGATGAGCTTTTGAGACTTGATCCTGCAGAACTCATGCTCAATAATCATCTAAGAAAAGTCTACCAAGAAAGCTAATACATGCAACCATATGCAGAACGCACACATGACCTAATATAGAGAGAGATTACCTTCGGCATGTATAAATCTGTTATCTCACCATACTCCTCAAAATGCCTGTGAAGAAGAATATTTGATTGTTAATATCACTCCTGAAATAGCTGACAACCAACTCCATGTTCAAAGAATAAACAGAAAATAGATAAATAAAAGAAGCACTGCCATGATTCATATAGCAGTTACTTACCTCCGAAAGGTTGATTCATCCACTGATGGTGGAATCCTGGCCACAAATATCCTGGTAACTTTCTTTATGGGAGCTCTCATCTCCTCCTGTTAAGTGAAACAAAAAGAAAGTTATGGGTAAGGAATAGAAAAAAGACTAGTAAATTGAATTTTTTTTCCACAGAGAGAGAGAAAAGGCATCTACTAAAGTTTATATAATCAAACCTTTGGAGTAGCTATTTTAACTTCCAGCATTCTCTCACCAAGAAAATGCTCAATTGATAGCACATTCTGTAGAAAATGGAACGCAAAGCAAGATTATTATCACATGGTCTAGAGTTTTAAGCTAAAGAAAGGAAAAAGAAAACATCAGAGAGAAAGCAGGTCAATGTTTACCTTCGCATCATCAGCCGATGCAAACGTTACATAACCAAAACCACGGGATCGACCCGTAGTTCGCTCCTGGACAATAGAAAAACATAATCAATGAACAACATTAAATAAAAAAAGAATCGAATAAAGAAAAGAAATGAAAGAAAGTTAGGTTATTTAGCAGTTGGTCAAGCTCGCAAACTAGCAATAACACTAGTAGACAAACTTGTATAGAAGAAAGCTTAAAAGAGTTCATGCCCCAGCTTGGGCTATTTAAACATAGAGTGAAGGTTCTAAAAAGCCGATGCAAACGTTACATAACCAAAACCACGGGATTGACCCGTAGTTCGCTCCTAGACAATAGAAAAACATAATCAATGAACAACATAAAATAAAAAAGGAATCGAATAAAGAAAAGAAAGGAAAGAAAGATAGGTTATTTAGCAGTTGGTCAAGCTCGCAAACTAGCAATAACACTAGTAGACAAACTTGTATAGAAGAAAGCTTAAAAGAGTTCATGCCCCAGCTTGGGCTATTTAAACATAGAGTGAAGGTTGTAAAAGTCCTAGTATCCAGCTCGTCTTTAACACATCAGCCACCACTACTTTGAACAAATAATTAACATAAAAAAGCAATTACTGGTTAACTATGAACCTTTTTTACCATCAAGATTTCAAGAGCCAAACAACCTCACAAGAACCTTAGAACATCAAAATGGTCTATTACTGACAGAAAAAAAAACACATACTATGATACTATTTCGCATTTCTCAGAATTCGTGATATCCAGAAAAATTTATTAAACCTACAAACAAAATAAATGAGGGAAAAAAAAGACGGATACCTTCATGACAATACAATCCTCCAAATCACCATATTTACTCATGTATTCCCTCAAACCTTCAGTATCCACCTCCCAAGGGATTCCCAAAACCTAGGAAAAGACAATTCAACAAAATTAGGAAAAAAGAAAGGACCCTGCAATTAACCAAATAACTCACCAAATTAAGAACAGAAAACTAACCACAAGCTTCCGTTCCATCGAGTAAACAGGATAAATTGAGCTGAGAAATGAAAAGCGTTGAAATCCCTAATTCACTCAAAACAAAAGATCTCACAAATCCTCTCTTAAAAAAATCTCTCACACTCTGTCTCTGGCTCTTTCTCTTCCTGCATACAACAAGCACACGCTCTTTCTCACACATAATCATCACCAAAACCGAAATCAAATTCACCACTTTTTTTTTGTAAAAAGAAATTTCAATTCTCAAAACAGAAGATCAATTGTGGTAGTTATTAACAGAACGTATAAGAAAATTTTCTCCTCTTTTTGGCGCTCACTGACCTGACCTTCCCAATCCAAAACCCTAAAATTTGCAGACCCTCTAGCGCTCGCTCGCTCGCTCGCTCCCTCGCTGGCTGGCTGGCTGGCAGGCTGCCGCTTTGAGTCGTTATCACAAATTCGGACATTGGCCTCATTCCCTTCCTATTTTATAGCTACTTGGGCTACAAATTTGGGTGGTACACCGACTGCCATGAGCCAGCTCGGAGTCCACCCACCTGCCTAGCCCTCATGGGTTTTAAAGTACCCAACCCATTGTGCAAGTTTAAATAATAATCCCCAATGCCATTACATATACATAAGGTGAATCATAAACTAAAGAAGGAATTTATCATCAGGAACATTAAATTTCTTTTTGTACTTTGCATATATAATGGAACTTATGACATAAATAGTCAAAAATTTTAAAATTACTGATATTAATACATTATTTATTATAAATGAATGAAAATTTTAAAAACCTCTAAATCAGAATTTTTTTTAAATTAAAATATTAAATTATTTATTTTAGTTAAAAATTAGGGTAAACTACACCACTAGTCATACGATAAGTTTTTGTTTTGGTCACTTAACTAAAAAAATTATAATTTGGTTATTAAACTTTTCAAATTTGTTTTTTATCACCTGACAGTCAAGTGACGCTTTTTTAGTTATTATAATAATAATTTTAGCCCTTATTTTTTATATTTTTGTCAATTTAATCCTAATTATATAGAAAATAATAAAATTGAAATTCTTTTTTTAAATTTTAAAAAATAGATAAAGTGAGGGAAAATTGTTTTGAACCCTCCAAATTTTCTATCTGTATTATCAATATAGAAATATCCAATTCATGTTCTTTGAAAAACATAAAAATAAAAAATAAAAACATTAAGTAAATTTATTGATTCTCTATTTTTTTCCCTTTTTTGTTTCTTGACATGACTTTTTCATTATAAGAAGAAAAAATTTGAATATAGATTTTTTATAATTTGGGTTTTAAGAAAATAATTTAAATTAAAAGAAATTTTGAGTTGAATTTGAAAAAGATAATGTTCTGGCATATTTCGTTTTTATTCTTTTTTTCTAAAAACAATAGCATTAGAGTTTATTTCACAACGCTATGTAATATCAGTTCTAAATGTTCTTCGAGGATATGAAGCTCGATTTGAAAATATTACTAATTTGGTTTCCAAAAATATTGAGGAAGCATGCAATGATCTAATTTTGTTTTTGTTCTATTATTAATTTATTACTGGGTTCTATTAGATGGTAATTTTCTTTGTTTCTCATACATATTAATTCTTCAACAACATTATTTTCAAGATTTTATTTTTCTAGAATTTGTATATAGAATTTCTATTTGTTTAAATAATTTTGAGTTTTTAATAATTTTTATATAGAACCAGAGATAAATTAAAAAATATATATAAAATTGAGGACTAACATTATTTTTATACCACTTAAAAAGTACCACTTGATAGTGGAGTGACCAAAAAATTAACTTTAAAAAGCTTAATGTCTAAGTTGTAACCCTTTTTTAGTTAAATAATTAAAACGAAAACTTACCTATAGTTTAATGGTTAATGGTGTAAATTACCTTAAATTTTAATATGCTTCTGAAAATTGACAATAAGAACATTGTTTTGACTCATAGCTCTAAGATTACTAGCATGAATAAGCCAGCTTCAACACCACCTAGACTCTTAATCATAGACAGACTTACACTGACCACAACATAAAAAAAAAAAGGGATGAACCTGGTCTGTCTATTTGTACCCATTGGCTTAACTCACTCCTAACCTTCCTAGACACTACGAAAAACACATAATGAAAACTACCTGGTCAATGCGGTACAAGGGAACGAGAAAGGGGTTTGATAAGGAGTTTGGGAATGTCCCGCTTACATCAAGTTTGGAGTCAGGACAATATGGATACGAGACTATTGATTGAAGTGATGTAACGACCTAAATTTCATTGGTGTCGGAATAGTGATGTGAGATCACTAAATCCGACATGTGAGTTTAGATATTAGTAAGAAAAAGTTAAGTGTGATTTTAGAAATGTTTTTGAATTAGTGAAATTGTGAATTAAAGGAAATTTTTAGATAAAATGAGATAAAAAAGAGGTATCTAGACCTCTAATTCCTAAACCGAGCCATAAATATTTTTAGAAATATTTATGAAATGTTACTAAGTTAGTATTAAAGTTTTGTTAAGAAATTTTAACATTTTGATAGACAATTGAATAAAAAGGACTAAATTGAATAAGATGTAAAACTGTGGGAAGTGATTAAATAGCTTAACTAATAAATAAGATGGATTTAAAGAGCAATTTGACCCAAAATAAAATGGGCTGGACGGTTAGGTAAATATTAGCTGAGAAATGGTGTGAACTAAGCGTAAATTGGTAATTTAGTTAAAATTGAATAGTTAAAAATTGGATTAAATTAGGAAATCTAGAGTTTTCTTCATTTTCTTCATCCTATCTAGCAAAAACACCATTGAAGGGTTCTTTTAAGTTGGTCTCTCATATTTTTACAACATGTAAGCTCAATTTTTTTATTATTTCTTGTAAGTTTTTGTTTTTGAGACTTTTACAACTAGGTCCACTTGTTTAATTCATTAGTTTTTTATTTCATGGGTAATTTTGATAGTTTCCATGAATAAGTGATGAAATTTTATGATGATTTATCATGGAATTGGGGTTTTAATTTTATTATATGATGATTTTATGAAGAGATTTTTATAGGAATTGATTTTTAGAATCTAATTGTGAAAGTTGTTGGAATTAGGGTTTTGTGTTAAAATTTTGAATGTTAAAGGCTTTGAAGTAGTTTATAATGTCTTGATAAAGTGTTATTTGAGGGGAATTAGCTCAATTGATGAATAAATTGAGTAGGGACTAAATTATAAAAATTAAAAAGTTTAAGGTAATAGTACAATTTTAAAAATTAAAGGGCATAAATTGTGAAGTAGAATAGAATTGAAATAGATGCTAATGAAGGAATGATTTTATAATTATAGATAAAGAAAACGAAGTGAATCGTGGAAAGGAGAAATTGCAAGAATAGTCCTTGAATTTCTACGACTTTTACAAATTTGCCTAGGTAAGTTCATATGGCTAAATTCAATGTTTTGGTAGGTAAATTTCATACATGTCATAGTATATTATGGAATATGAATGTCATTAAACCGTGATAATTGTGAAATAATATTTGAGTAAAAGTGCAAATTAAGTGGGACGATGGAATTGGGTACTTTTGTTCTGTGTTCAAGATGAATTGACGGAAAAGACCATGGTTAGACCATGGCAATTATAAGACCATAGCTAGACTATGGCATCGGTGTGATGAGATATGTGCTTCCGTATAAGACTATAGCTAGGCTATGGCATCGGTGAGATTTGATTATTGGCTTCCGTATAAGACTATATCTGAGATATGGCATCGGTGATATATGTGCTTCTATGTAAGACCATATATGGGATATGGCATCAATGTGATTTGTGATCCGTGTAAGACCATAGCTGGGTTATGGCTTCGGTGTGTGACATGTGACTAAATGCAAGACCATATTTTACTATGACATTGTGATAACGAAGTACTCAATTCCGTAATTATTTCCTAAATTGGATAAGAAAGGTAAGTGATAAATGAGCCCAATAGAATAAAAAAATTTGTTATTATGTGACATTGAATCAAAATAAGTGAACTTATAATTGAATTTGTGATTGACAGGAGGAATCAGTGAATTATATAATATATTATTATTGTTAAATGTTCGGTAAGATTTATTTTCTATACCTATGAGCTTATTAAGCTTCTATAAGCTTACTTGTGTATGTTTATTTATCTTGTAAATTACCGTATATGCATTCGGAGGATCGGATCTACATCGAGGATCACACTATCTAGATTTACTCTGGCAGATTTTGTTAAACAACATTTTGGTTTATATGGCATGTAAAGAGGTCGATTTGATAATGTAATAGGATGAACGATTAAGTATGCAATGTAGTTTGAATGTGTTAGTTATAATAGATAATGAAATATACATGTTTTGGCTTTAATTGGCTAATTGGTTGGACTTTATTGGAATATAAATGTGTTTTTATGCAGGAGGTTAGTATGAGGGTGAGAAAAGTGATCTTAAATGGCCTATTTTTGCCCACACGGGTAGGCACACGAGCGTGTGTCTACACACGGCCTACCATATGGGCATATGATAAGGTCATGTGTCCCCTGCAACTTAAAAATGAGAAACAAAATGTCCAGGTTTAGGCACAGGGGCTAGCACACGGGCGTGTGGCTTGGCCGTGTGACGCACACGGGCTTTAACATGACCGTGTGATATGGCCGTGTGAAGTCTGCACCTAAAACTTGAAATTTAATTATCACACGGCCTAGCAACATGGGCGTGTGCTCAGGCCGTGTGACTCAAGTTTCTTCTTAAATACAAGTCAAATAGCTCCATGGGCTTGGGACACGGGCATGTGTGACTACACGGCCTACCCACATGGGTGTGTCCCTATCCACACGGGTGTGTGACCCTGTTTTATGAAAAAAAACTTTATTAAGTTTTCTCAAAACTCTAAAAGTTCTTGGTTTGGTCCTAAGCTATCTCCAACGTATGTTTGAAGCCTCATAGGCCCGTATAAGGAACTTTAAGCATGTGTTTGAATAATATTTAATTTGGAATGAGTTTTATGATCCGAATTTGTGTATGTTTAATTGTGTTTAAGTCTGGTAATGCCTAGTACCCTGTTCCGGAGCTAAATACGGTTAAGGGGCATTACAAGTGAAGTTTGGAATCATTGTGGTTTTGTATCTTCAAATTACCAAATTGGATAATCACCAAGGCCTTTCAGCAGTTTGACGCACCCCCTAAGCTAGACGCTTTACTTACCTGACCTCAAAGAGAATAGAATGGTCGCCCTAACTTTTACTAAGAGTTTGAATTTTTTTGGAGGCGATGGCTCCTTAGTTGCTAGGTTTGTCTTTTCTTTTTTCGTAATGAAAAATTGGTAATATTTACAATATTATCAAAGGGGAACACTTCTTAATAAGTTCTTCAGAAGAAAAATGGTAAAAAATTTGGTAGTATTTACAATATTAAATAGCAAAGAATTGTTACGTCAACATGTAATGATTTAATTAATGCAAAATTTGATATCTTCTAATCCAAATCTAAAGTTTAAATTTAGTTTTTATTTGATTGTGTTAGAATTAAATGACCCGAATTCTTATTTAAATAAAATACAGTAGTATAATAAAATAAAAGTAAAATCCATATAGAACTACACTTCTTTTATTTTATTTTAGAATAAGGTTTTTTAAGCCTTATTAAACTCTATCTATTTTATATTGATTAGAATAAGTTGTTTCAATCTTACTAGAATATGGCTTTACAAGCTTATAAATAGACATAGTCTATTCCTCTTGTAATTATTTGAATTCGACATAGTGAATTTTCTTCTCCTCTGCCCGTGGTTTTTTTCTTGAAAGTAGTTCTTTATTTTATTTTATTTTCACAAATTGGTATCCGAGTTTCCAGGTAGTTCATCTCGATCACGGTAATGGCGTCTTTGAAGTATGAAATTTTATTGTTGGATCGCAATACCAGATTTGCATTGTGGCAGATTAAGATGCAAGTAATTCTTGCACAGATGGATCTAGAGGATATCCTGTTAGGGATAGATAAGATGCCTTCGATTTCGATATTAACAGATGAAGAGAAGAAGCGTAAGGATCAAAAGGCGTTAACACAATTACATCTGCATTTGTCCAACGAAATTTTGCAGTTGTGATGAAGGAGAAGACCGTCGCTGCATTATGGAAGAGGCTGGAACAAATATGTATGTCGAAAACTTTAACAAACAAGTTGCATATGAAGCAACGTCTTTATGCTCATCGTTTGGAGAAATGTGCATCTGTACATGAACACTTAACAGTGTTTAAAGAAATTCTCTTAAATTTGGAGGCCATGGAGGTTCAGTATGATAAGGAAGATCTAGAGTTGATTCTACTTTTTCGTTGCCCCCATCTTATTCAACCTTTATAGACACGATTTTATAGCCGCGAGTCTCTCACAATTGATGAGGTTTATGATTCTTTGACCTCGTATGATAAGATAAAACATCTTATGGTTAAACCCGATACTCAGGGAGAGGGTCTCATTGTTCATGAGAGACAAGATCAGAATGTTGATGATGATTGTGGAAGGACACAAGAATGGAATCCTCGTAGTAAATCTAAAGATAGATCGAAGTCTTCAAATAGAGGTAAAACTTGTAACTTCTGTAAGAAGAAAGGGCACATTAAATCTGAGTGCTATAAGCTACAAAACAAGATTAAAAGGGAGGCTGCGAATCAAAAGAGAAAACAACCAAAAAATTCCAGTGAAGCTGATGCTGCCACAGACTACAGCGATAGTGAACTTCTAGTCGCTTCTGTCAACAAATCTAAAGTGAGCGAGGAATGGATACTTGATTCAGGCTGCACCTTCCACATGAGTCCCAATCGGGATTGGTTTACAACTTATGAAACAGTGTCTGAAGGTGTTGTTTTGATGGGAAATAATGCTTCATATAAAATCGCAGGTGTTGGAACAATTAAAGTTAAGATGTTTGATGGAGTTGTCAGAACACTTAGTAACGTTCGTCATGTTCCAAAATTGAAGAGAAATTTAATTTTTTTGAGTACTCTTGATTCAAAAGGGTACAGATACACAGCAAAAAGTAAAATTTTAAAGATTTCCAAAGGTTCTCTTGTTATAATGAAAGGGTAGAGAAATACTACCAAGTTATATGTTTTACAGGGTTCTACTGTTACTGGTGATGCAGCTGTCGTTTCCTCTTCCTTGTCAGATGATGATATTACTAAACTTTGGCATATGCGCCTAGGGCATATGAGTGAGAATAGCATGGCAGAATTGAGCAAAAGAGGAATTCTTGATGGGCAAGGAATTTAGAAACTAAAGTCCTGTGAACACAGTGTTTTTGGAAAACGAAAGAGAGTTTGATTCACCAGAGGAATCCATAACACGAAGAGAACGTTAGAGAATATTAATTCTGATCTATGGGGGTCATCCAGAGTGCCTTCGAGAGGTGGAGATAATTATATGCTAACTTTTATTGATGATTTTTTCTAGAAAAGTTTGGGCGTTCTTCCTGAAGTAGAAAAGCGATGTGTTTTCTGCATTTAAATCTTGAAAAATTATGATTGAAAAATAGACGAGAAAATAAATAAAATACCTCCGCACAGACAATGACTTAGAGTTCTATTCTGATGAGTTTAATAGATTGTGCAAGTCAGAAGGGATCGTGAGACACTTGACAGTTCGTCATACTCCACAGCAAAACGACGTTGCAGAACGAATGAACAAAACGATCATGGAGAAGGTTCAATGTATGCTGTCAAGTGCCAACTTACCAAAGTCATTTTGGGCAAAAGCAGCATCTACTGCATGTTTTTTTATCAATCGATCTCTATATATTACCATTGAGAAAAAGACTCTACAAGAGGTATGGTCTGGTAATCTTGCTAATTAGTCTGACTTAAAGATCTTTAGGTGTCCTGTGTATGCTCATGTTGATAATAGAAAATTGGAACTGAAATCCATTAAATGTGTTTTTCTTGGTTATAAAGCCGGTGTAAAAGGGTATAAGTTATGGTATTCTGAAAATAGAAAAGTTGTGATTAGTAAAGATATCGTTTTTGATAAAACTGCGATGCTACCTAACTTATCTCTTAAAGACTCTTCCAATAAAGAAAATAAAAAAATAAGTGGAGCATCAGATTAATACAGAGTCGACTCTTCAAGCCAGTACAAAAATTGAGAATAGAGTTGTTTCTTCACCACAGTACTCTATTGCCAAAAACAGAACTAGAAGAGAAATTAAACCTCCAAAGAAGTATGCCAAGGCTGATCTAGTTGCTTATGCTTTAAATATGGCTGAAGATATAGATGCAAACCGAGAGCCATCTAATTATTCTGAGGTAGTTAGCTGTGAAGACTTAGAAAAGTGGATGTTTGCCATGCAAGAGAAGATGGAATCACTCCACAAAAATAGAACATGGGATCTTGTGGAACTTCCTAAAGGTACAAAGGTTGTTTGTTGTAAATGAGTGTTTAAAAAAAAGGGGGACTCTAGGAATTGAAAAACCCATATAGAAAGCAAGGCTTGTTACAAAGGGTTACAGTCAAATTCTAGGAGTGAACTTCACAAATGTGTTCTCCCTAGTTGTGAAGCATAGTTCGATTCGAGCTTTGCTTGGTATTGTGGCCATGCATGATTTGGAGCTTGAGCAGGTAGATGTAAAAACTGCATTTTTGCATGGAGAACTTGAGGAGGACATTTACATGCAACAACCAGAGGGTTTTACAGTCTCAGAAAAAGAGGACTATGTTTGCTTGCTGAAAAAGTCCCCTTACGGTTTGAAACAGTCACCAAAACAGTGGTACAAGAGGTTTGATTCCTTTATAACTTCTCATGATTTCAAAAAATATAGTTTTGACAGTTGTGTTTACTTTAAAAAAAGCTGTGATGGTTCTTTCGTGTATCTACTTCTTTATGTTGATGACATGTTGATAGCAGCAAAAGATAAATGAGAGATAAGAAAGGTCAAAGCCCAACTAAGTGAAGAATTTGATATAAAAGATTTGGGACCAGCAAAGAAGATACTTAGTATGGACATTCTCAGAGATAGAAAAGCAAGTAAATTGTACCTAAGTCAGAAGGGGTACATTGAGAAAATTCTTTGCAGGTTCAATATGCAGAGTGCTAAGCCTGTTAGTACTCCTTTAACAGCCCATTTCAGACTTTCATCGGCTTTGTATCCACAATCAGATGATGAGATTGAGTACATGTCACATGTTTCATACTCTAGTGCAGTGGGATCCCTCATGTATGCTATGGTTTGTCCATGTCCAGATTTATTATATGCAGTCAATGCAGTTAGCAGATACATGGCGAATCCCAGTAAAGAACACTGGAAAATAGTTCAATGGATTTTAAAATATTTACGAGGTACTACTGATGTCTGCTTACAGTTTGGAAGAACTAGAGATGGAGTCATTGGGTATGTTGATAGTAATTTTACTGGAAACTTTGATAGAATAAGATCTCTCACAGGTTATGTCTTTACAATCGGAGGTTGTGCAATCAGTTGGAAAGCCACTTTGCAAACTACAGTCGCTTTGTCTACCACTGAAGCTGGGTACATGGCGATTACTGAGGCTTGTAAAGAAGCTATTTGGTTGAAGGGACTCTTTAGTGAACTCAATGAAGACCTTCAAATCAGTACAGTATTTTGTGAAAGTCAAAGTGCAATCTTCCTTACAAAAGATCAAATGTTTCATGAGAGAACAAAACACTTTGATGTTCGGTATCATTTTGTTCGTGATATTATTGCTCATGGTGTTGTGAGCAAAATTAGTACTCATGAAAATCCTATAGATATGATGACTAAGTCACTTCCTATAACCAAGTTTGAGCATTACTTAGACTTGGTTAGTGTTCATTGTTGAAGTTAAACCCTTAAGGGGTTTTATGAAAAAGTGGAGAACTTGTTCGTTGAGAGTTCGCGATGAAAAACTTGTTCATTGAGAATTCCTGTCAAGGTGGAGATTATTAGAATTAAATGACTCGAATCTTTATTTAAAAAAAAATACAGTGGTAAAATAAAATAAAAGTAAAATTCTATGTAGAACTGCACTTCTTTTATTTTATTTTAGAATAAGATTTTTTAAACCTTATTAAACTCCATCTATTTTATATTGATTAGAATAAGATGTTTCAACTTACTAAAATATGGCTTTACAAGCCTAAAAATAGACATAGTCTATTCCTCTTGCAATTATTCGAAATCAACATAGTGAATTTTCGTCTCCTCTGCCCGTGATTTTTTTCCCGAAAGAGTTTCCACGTAAAATCTATGTGTTCTTTATTTTATTTTATTTTCACATATTGAAAGGTGAAATTTAAGCATGCCTTGCGAGGAAGTAATAAGGTAATTGATTGTTTAGCAAATGCGGCAATAGGAAAGCTAAACCAAGTAGTTCTTTTCTCAAATCCACCATAGTATGTTATACGGCTACTTGAAGAATATGCTTATTGTATAGGCCCAAATCTGCCCAGGGCCCAACAACCAGAATAAAACCAAATATTAAACCAAAAATCCATAAAAATAAAAACAAATTAATAGTCCATCAAAGTCCAAACTACATAACCCAAAACCCAAAATTAATACTAACCCTAGCCCAAGACTATACGGCCCAGCAGGCCCAAAAAAATTAAAACATTAGAAACCTAGGGTTTCTCCCCCTCACGCTGCAGCTAGGCCACCATGCCTCCATACGCTCCAGCGCTTCAGCAGCCACCGAGCTCCGTACGCCCCATGCTGAGTGCCACGTACCCCCACAGCTGGCCCCGTACCTCCGTACCTGCAAACCAAAGAAGACAAATGCACAGTGAAACGAAAACAAAAAGAATATTGTATTTTTCTTTTATTTTTTTTTCTTCGGCTATAAGGCCCAAAAAAGAATCATCTGTAAGAGGTTACGCACACTGAGAGAAGCATATTGAAAAGAAAAATTCAAAAGCAATTTAAAAGGTGATTTCTGTTTTGAGTCTCGGGATCTTTTGCGTTTTTTATCTGCTTCTTTCATTTTTTTATGTGCATTTTCTTTTATTTATTTGCATTTAAAAACAAAAAAGGGAAGGGGAGTGCTTACCTTCGCGAATAGGCCATCGGAATCTTCATCTCCTTTGTCGAAATCAAAGGTCAAGATGAGATTTCAAGGGCTGAGATTGGTAACCTTTGAACCAAGGTTCTAAGTGTGGTGCGCGCAAGTCGGTAACCACCTATTACAGTGGTGGCGATTGATTTGCTCAAAGTTTTGGGGTTAGCCGAATGGGGTAATGGCTTTTAGATTTTTTTTTACTCTATTTTTTAGAAAAGGGAAAGAAATGGTGGCTTTGCTTCATTAGGGTTATTTTTTTTTTACTTTTTAAAGGACATAAAGTGACAACGTTTTGAGCCAATATTAATGGCTTTGAAATTGCACCATTTGGTCCTTGAGGGTTAATTGTATGGCAAATCCCTCCCTTTGCGCTGGTTTCCAATTAACTTTTATTTCTATTTTATTTGTTTTAAATTTTCCCTAAAATTTATGTGTTGTTGCGATTTAGACCACGCCTGAGCACAATGTTTTAAGATTTGGAATATTTCCAAATTTGGTCCTCGTACATTTGCACGCGTGGCGCATTTGTCCTCAATTTAATTTCAAGAATTTATAAATTTTCCCTTTTATTTTAATTTTATTTCAATTAAGTTCTTTTCATTATTTTTAAAATTCGTTTCACATTCATTTTTTTTAAATTTTGGTTTGATAATTTGATATTTTAAACTACTTGGATAATTGTGTTTTGTTTTAAAGTTATTATTATTTTTAATATCTCATTTAAATATTTTTGTATATTCGTACGTACATATATTATTTTGGTGGAGTTTTCTATTTAAAATTTACTTAATACTTTTATGTATATAGGAAGCTATTTTAGAAACTGCATTTTTCGTGTTTATAATATTATTATTTCAAGATGCTTCTTTATATTATATTATTCTAATACTTTATAGTATCTCATTTAAATGCTTTTATGTATAATGGCATATATATAATTTATAGCAAAATTAATTTAATCTTATACGCATTTTTATTCCCAAGCTTTTTTTTTTTACATTTAATTGCTTCTAAATTCGTTTATATATACATATGTTTTTTAAATCTATTGTGTGCATAATTATTTTCTAAGATCATATTTTATCATGTATTTTTACTATCCTTTTATATTTTGTGTATCATTTAAATTCTCCTCCATTGTGTATATTGTCAATCTTTTTGTAAATATATATATTTTTTAATATTTGGCATATTATTTGATTTAAATGTTTTCTTTTTGCAACATCAATTTAAAAAAAATTTATATACGTGTTCCTTATTTTTCTTATAGATTATTTCAAGTCCTAACACGTGTTATTTGCTCATCAATGCATCATTCTTTAGAAGTTGTTTTGTATCATATTAATTTTACGTTGTTTGGTATCTCATGGGTTAGTCGTTTTTGTATTATTTCATGTATATTTGTCGTATTGTTGTTCTCCATCCATGCTTAGAAGTTCGATTACATTTGTCTTAGATTAGTTATACTTAATTATTGGTTTTGTTAATTTGTTAATTACTAGTTGGTTAATTGGCATTGTATTTTATGAGTGCATGTTACCCCATGTTTTTTTTATTTTTTCCTTTAGTCTACAAATGTTGCATTATAATTTTCAACTTTTTAAAAAAAATTAATTATTCCATCTCATTTCAAGTAAAATTAATACGTTTTGAGCTAGTTCTACAATTGTTTATTTGAAGATTCACTAAAACAAAAGTAATAGTTTATGTTTGGGAACTCGAGGAATCGTGCCCAACCGTGCTGGGTTTCGATTTTCTGTTTGCCCAAATAATTAAATATTCCTTTGAAATTTCATCCGTACTTTGAAAATTCCTTAAAACGAAGACAATGTTCGATGTTTAGAAATTCGGGGAATCGTGCCCTATCGTGCTGGGTTGCAATTTACCGTTTGTTCGAAATAATCGAATATTCCTTTAGAATTTCACTCATATTTTCTAAATTCTAAAACAAGGCAATGTTCAATGTTTAGAAATTTGAGGAATCGTGCCCTACTGTGCTGGGTTTCAGTTTTTCGTTGGGCTAAATAATTGGGCATCCTTTTGTAATTTTCAACATATAAACTTTTGGAAGTCAAAATTTATCGTGTTTTCGAGGGTATAAAAAATCGTGTCCTATCGTGTTGGATGTGATGCTGTATTCCTCTGAAATAAGAGAATTTTAGCAACCAACTTGAGCCATTCAAATGCTTCCAAAGGAACCATATTTCAAAAATAGCTTTAAAACATAGACATAAGGACAGTACTTAATCAATTTGGTACTAATTTTGGGCGTACTGAGGGTGCTAATCCTTCCTCATACGTATCCGGCTCCCAAACCTGTTTTCTCAAATTTACGTAGGCCAAAATTGATTTAAATGGAATAAAATATTTTATTAGGTGATCTAATCCCACCTAAACAAAAAAAATTGATGGCGACTCCACAATTTGTTTTAAAAAGTCGATCATCCGTTTTTTCAAAAATCAAAAATAAAAATGATTTCGACACTCATAATTCTCTATATGAAGGGATCACTGTTTCTATTCATTCCTAGTTAATAGGCGTATTTTTTAATCTACAAAAAGAAATTAATTTTAATTTTTATACAGATTTATTAAAAAATTATTTAATACAAATTTAAACTGCACTACACTATCCTCACTCTCGATATTAAATTAAAAGAAATAAAATCTAAAATTTTGCACGACATAGAAATACTAAAATAATTCAGGAATAACAATGTAATACATTTAAACTTACTTAATATAACATGCTTAGTAATTGAAGTAAAGACTTAATTGCTGATCTAGACTATGTTGGGGACTTGCTCTCCATTAAGCATATCCATAATTACAATTAATTTATTATCTACATGCGAAATCGATAATTACAAAAAAAAATTCAATATTGTACAAAATATTTTTTTATGTTA
Source organism: Gossypium hirsutum (assembly GCF_007990345.1). Lineage (NCBI taxonomy): Eukaryota > Viridiplantae > Streptophyta > Magnoliopsida > Malvales > Malvaceae > Gossypium > Gossypium hirsutum. Next base: position 32,168,424 of record NC_053434.1, read on the forward strand.
CATTTGGTTATTAGTGTAATTAAATAAGAAAAAGATTTATTTAATATATATGTTAAAAATTAGACATAGAACAACTAATAATTTGTACAAGTTTAAATTTGATATTAGAAGAATTAATAAAAAAATCTTGTAAAAACTAAGATCTCTTCAAAATAAGTAAAAAGATATTCATTCTATTTACCACAAACAAGTCAAGTGAATAGTTAAAAGTTACTAATGAAATATGGGCTATGTGGAGACTTGTGGTTGGTTGTCATTGCTGCAATTAGTGAAATTAATGTATGCAGGTCTTGCACTAGTGGCATAATGAAGAAGACTTAAACTTCTTTTATTAATAAGGGCACTTCTCCATCCATTCTCCAACAATTTTAGAAATCTCTCCTACAAATTTATTCTTGAAGTTGCTTTCTTTTCTTTGTTTCTTCTTAGAAGTTTGTTGGCTTGTTTGTAGAGTTTCCTTTAGGTGAGTATTCTACTTCCCTTCTATCTTCTTTATGTTGTGTTTTGTTTGAATCACTTTGATGGTTGGCCAAGGAAAGGGTAAGGGTAAAGATAGTTAGGGAGTTCATAACACTTTTCTTCTGGGAGTGTGTGTGTGTGTGGGGGGGGGGGAAGGGAAGAACATGCCCTTCGATAGTTGACATATATTTGTATACTTAAGTTTGGTTTCCATCTCTTATTACATTCTTTCTTTGTCGAAGTGTTGGATTCATACAATGTTATGTTCAGACAATTAGTAGGGTTGTCAAAATGGGATTAAAATAAACCAACATTGTGAAAATGGGATCAGAAACAAAGGCAGTGATGAGGTTTAGTAGACAATATATGTCACATGATTAAAAACGATTAAGTTCCACTAGTTTGACCATGAGATTTTTATGGTCTAAAATTTCAGAATGACAACCATGCTCCACAATTAATGTTTAAACTAGCATTAAAAGAGAAATAATACGTTGGAAAAAAAAAAAAAAGAAGAAATTTATAAGTCTACATGTCTTCAGGTGGAAGAAAAATTTCGGATGACCCAAGACGAGTAGAGTTAACATAATCTTGAGGTGAATGAGCTGAAATTCCTGGGATCACCAATCCAATCATTCTAGAAACCCTTAAGAACCACCCTTCTTTGTAACCTGGTCCCTTTGAATAATGTATTGTGAAGCTTCTTATCAACTCAAAGACAGAGTTTATCCTCATCGGCACTGCGTATTGTGAAGCTTCTTATCAACTCAAAGACAGTTTATCCTCATCGGCACTGCGTGTAGTACCGAGAAATAGTTCTTGTTTGGTAATACATGAACAAACTGCAATAATCAAGTAGTTTTGGATAAGAAAACAATTGTTGTAACCTCAAAAATTAAACATTGTGGTTACCTTTCCATCATAGTGTCTGTTATAATAGAGACAGGTGCCAAAGTGCTTGTACCAATGCTCTTTGTCATCGTAAGGCAGCCTTGGGACCATATCGTTACAGTAAACAAACCTGAAATATGGAATTTTGTGCTCTTCCAGCTTGTTCTCCATGAACTTGCAAAATTCCTCATCTCCAACCCTGGGTTGACGATACGTGTAAACCCCTTCCAATCTCTTCAACAACAATTTCTCATCATGGTATAACAAAATTGCAGGAAATAGAATTGCTAACGCCCCACCCAAACTGTGGCCTGTCATTATATATTTTGTTTTCTCACTTTCGCTCAATAGTGCCTTTAACTTGTCTCTTATGTGATAGTAAGCCAAGGGTTGTTTCCTGGTTTCGTCCTTTTTGCATTCAACTGGCCATCCGTCACCATCCTTTTGCATCCCTAGGGCTTTCATGAAACCGCGATGGACATGTCCAATGTTGGGAACCTTGTGATAAGAGAGATCGATGTCTGTACACCATGCATCAGCATCAAATGGCTCTGTTCCCCTAAAGGTAACAACAACAGTATCGTGGTCATCGCTTTTATCGCGAAGAAAAAAGAGTTCAGTTGTGGCTTTTCCTTGGAAATCTGCCAAACAAAAAAAAAATCACATTAAATCATCAGTTCATTCGATGTCTAAGCATGATTAACATGTTTTTTAAGGGTTGATGAAGATTGATATCTTGAAGTTACCATTCCAGCATTTATAAAATCCCAAGTACTCCATCTGCCAAAAGATTGAAAATTAAGTAATTATATATATTCAGCAAAAGTGTAGGGAACGGAGATGTTGATTCAAATTAGATAATTTGTACCTTCCAATGATCCTTGACAATAGTTTCAATGTAGGCTTTGTTCTCATATGCTACTTTGGAAGCCATCATAGACAGTGCGGAATAATACTTGCATTCGTCTCTAGGTTTGATGTTCCTATCTAGCTCCTTTCTTTTATCTATATGTCCAACGCAAGAGATGAATGCTGCTGAATCTCTATCCGGTATCAAAGTCCCTGTACCAAAACATTACGTTTTCACTAATTTTTACTTTCCAATGCGATATCATAAACCCTAAAAATGATTTTACAATGACTTATTATTATTATTACCTGATACTCGTCACACTAAGTAGCAAGGCAATGTATAATTTTTATGCAAGCCTCACAGAAACAAGTAATTATATCATATGATGAAATGCATGTGCATATATATAACAAAGAGTTAAAGAGGATGGGTAAATAAGGCTCCCGCAAAACTCACGTACGTTTCACTTTTCAGTGTAAACGCACCATACTTTTTGTCTTTGGATAACATAAAATTTATTCAGTCGACTGCAGCACTAATTCTCTACTAGTCAACTGAAAAAATTCCCAGTTAATTAGAATTTCTTTCTTTCTTTCTTTAACCCTGTTCAGAGCTTAGATGCATGTGATGATTGAAATCTTAGGTAATAATTTTAATAATAATTTATTATTTAATATAAACATAGTTTAAAATCCAACCATCCCACTAAAGCAATGAGGTTAAGATTTTAAGTATTAGCACCCACACATTTAGAGTCAAACCCGGTCATAAGCCCACAAAATATTTAAAAAATTCAAGATAAAAAAGTGCTATTACTTGAAGGAGTCATAATCATAAATGAATGCATAAACTTCAATAGGTTAGATTTTAGTATTTGTATTTTTTTATTTTGATATCTAAATTTAGTAATTAGATTTATTTTAGTCTTTTATTTTAATTTTTGTCAAAATTTAATGATGTAATCAATATTCTTAAAATATGTCTAAATTGGTCGATCCGACTGATTACCTGAGAACCAATTGGTATACTAATCCAAACAAAGAGATTGAACCGATTAAATAAAAAAATTGCTCAAAATCGATACAAATAAAAAATTATGACAAAAGACAATAGTTGAACAAGTTGATGCAGTTTAATAAAAATTTTTAATTATTTATTTAATTATTGTTAGTTTAGCAATTGAACTGAACAAATCAATTGAATGAGGAACTAGTAGTTTAACTGGTTCAACCACTAGTCCGATTACTATAGCATTGTATTTGACGCTCTAAAATTGTACCATATCATCACTTGAAACTTTATAGAATTTTTTTTTTAATTTTTCAAATTATGATGTAACATAATCATTACTACATCATTAAACTTTTATATCTTTCAAATATATATAAAAAAAGTATAGATATTAAAATAGACTTAATTACTAAATTCAGGGACCAATAATTATATTATCCCTAAACGAATATATTAAATGTACCTAGGAAGCAGGGATGCTCTAGATTCTTGTGTTTAATTTAATTTAATTTTTTTGTTACATGTGTCTCTAATTTAGTTTGGTACTTACATATTAAATGGCTCAAGTTGCTATTCAAAAAATAATAATCAATACAGGTTAATCATTTTATTTATTTATTTATTATTCTTTGGGAGTAAAATGATCATCAAGAAGTCAAAAATCAGATCGGAGGAACACTGATATATAGTTGCTTTAAAGAGAACATCATACATCAACTACAGCTATATGTGTATGTATACATACCTTTAAGGACATTGATGATGAAAACAAAAAGGGTGGGATTGTTAGAGAGAAAGTTGAGCCACATCTCGATCAATGCTCCCATCCATGCCATTGGCCTGGAAATGAAGATGAGCAACTTCTGCAACACAACCGAGATGAATATCATCCATCTCCGCCTGAAACTTACATCTCTGTTACCTGAACTCTCCACAAACTCCCTCTTCTCCAAGTTACTTGAAACCAAGACTGAAATGAGGTCCACCACTTTCGCTTCTTCAGGTTTTAATACCATATAACTAGATGAGTAAACCTTGTAATTTTCACCCATTATTATGCTGTACTAACAAGAAAGAAGAAGAAAAACTCAAGGACTATGGCTGAGGGCTGATTGTTTAAACCCCTTTTTATATATATTAAAAAAACCAACTAAACCTACAAATACACTTACAGCACCTTTAGTTCACTGTAATAAAATAGAGACATAATCAATAATTCAATTATATAGTTGAATAAAATGAAATAAAGTTGTAATAATATTATTATATTTAGTTGAATGAAATAGATCTAATAGCATAATGAAAAAAACTGAAATGACCAAATTAATCTTAGTAATTTTTTTTTAAGTAGATGATTATTATTGTTATTAAATTTTAATATAACTATTATTAAATATAATTTAATAAAAATAATATATAATGTAATAATATTCTTAATATAATTATTTTTATATTAAAATAATTTATTTTTAAATTATATTTTATATTACATTAATTTAATATTTTATATTAAAGTATTTCAAATATTTTATTTTTATATTTACTGAATCCAAGTTTTAAAGGACTAATTTAGAAATTAATTTTATTTTGATATTCAAAGTTGGTGATACCAAAAAATAGTTATTACATGAGGATAATGAATAGGAAAATAATGGATGGTTATTCCATTAAATGAGTATTACGTTCAACCAAACAAAAGAATGATTTACCATTTAATGAATAATGGGAGGTGTTATTTCATTTCCCAACCAAACATGGTATTAGTGCTCGGACAATAGAGTTAGTTAAACTTCACAACTGAACCTACCAGGTTTTCATCACTTATGCTAAAATACTTAAGGCATAATTATGCTTCAACTTTACCAACATTCTATTTAATTTTTCATTATTTTTAATCTTTGATTTTGCATAATTTATCAAATCATCCTAAAATAGATGAAAAACTTAACGTTTATTCATTTTGCTAATCACATCAGCAATTAATTTATTTTAAAAATTAAAAATATTTTTTCTTAATTTTTATATTTTTTCATATTTTTAAATTTTTTATATTTAAAAATTAATTAATTATTAATGTGACATAATGCGGAAATCCACATTTACAACACCTTAATAAAATTAATGTATATTGATTTTTTCATCTATTTTTAGATTATTTAACAAACAATTCAATATAAAAACTAAAAAAATAAAAATTGAAAGATTAAATATTTTTTATATAAATTTAGAGCCGAAAATAAATCAATATGTAAAAATCAAATTGAAAAACACATCACAGCATTTTGTACCCATTTATGGAGTTTTTTTTCTTTTCATTTTGGTACATGAATAAATAACAGGAATACCGCCCTAACTCATCATGCTCCAGTACATGCTGAATCCCGACCTAAAATTCCCAATAGTCTGGCATCCTAGGGTGAAATAACCGTATATGCTGATTTTTAATCAAAATTATTGGATTAAGCTAGATTTTTTAAAATTCATCAGAATAGCTCGATTTTAAATAGAGTGTGAAATATATCTAATTGGATGTATTTTCAACGGATTTTGCAAGAAAACGCTTTTAGATAGACGTGCTGACCATAGAGGTGAAACTAGAATAATTTTTTAAGGGGGCCAAATAAAATTTTATTTTTTTATAGTTTATATCTTTATAATTTTTAAAGGATTAAATCGAATTTTTATAATTTTAGGGGTCAAAGTGTAATTTTATGTTTACTAATTTAAAATTTTAAAATTTTTAAAGGGCCTAAATAGTATTTTTTTTCCATTTTAGGGGGGCCAGGGCCCCTCCTGACCCTCTTAAATTCGCCTCTGGCTGAACAAGTTTTCCCAAATTTTTCCCCTAATCGGTTTAGGGTTTTTAGGGTTTTTGATATTAGGGATTTTGTTTTAAGGTTTTTTAATTTTAAAATTTTTATATATTTTTTAGGATTTTTTTATAGTTTTTATATTTGTTAAAAAATTATAAATTTTAGAATTTTATAAATATTTTGAACTTTTAAAATTACCCGTGTAATTTTTCAAAATTTTTGTTGAGAGAGTCAAATTTTTTCATTTTCGAAATTGATAGGAATCAAAAGGGTGTTTACACCAATCTGTTATTTGAATTATTCGAATTGTAAAATTTAACTCGATTCGAACTCAAAACTCGAATTACTTATTGGAGTTATTTTTCGATATTTTCGAATCAAATCGAGTTTTTCTCACCCCTAGAAGAACAAGTAAATATGCTAAAAAACGTGCATATTTTTGAAAATATTATCCCGAGAATCTCGAAATATTTGACCAATTCCATGGTGAGGGGCAATTTTGGGGGGTTAAAATTGAAGAGTTTGGGACTCAGAATTTTGTCCAGCTGAATGCATTTTCACACACACTCTCCAAAATCAACCTATTCCGACAAATTTAAAAAAGAAATCGACCTAATCCAATAATTTTAATTAAAAATTAATATATATGAGTAATTCACCCGGCATCTTAAGGTTATACCAAACAGTTATGGAGTTAATTAATTCTATTATTAGAGTACATCATAAAAATTCATGAGGTTGGTTAATTATTTATTAGTAATTAAAAATATGATAAAAGTCAAATAAATCATTAATTTGATGGTAAAATACTTTCATTCCTTTTAAATGCTATTTCACAGAATAAATCTTAAAATTACAAATTAAATTTGATTAATTTAAATGTACAATGTTATAAATATATCATGTTATAATGAAATTATTTCCCTATTTAGACCATCAATTTCGGCCTTGAACAAGTTTCATTTATATTGTCCACTTGAACGTGGCATATTTAACTAAACTTAAAGTATGGATCCATTAGGGTGTTAACACTTCCAACCAATTTGATTGAGATGATTGGATAAATATGAAAATTTTATTATTAAAATGTTATTTTTTAGATATAAATATCATATTTATTCAAGATAGTTTTGGAGCGGCTAGAATATTGATTTATATAGACTTTTATGAAATAAATATTCAAGATAATTAATGAAATAATTTCATCTTTTAAATAAGAGTTTAAAGCCTATCAAAACATTGTTGATTGACCACTTGAATAGGTTATTTTGTGTCGCACGTCAAAAGTAGTTTTGAAGTGTCTTTGTCGACAGTTTTGTTGTGTTCTTGTGGTTATTTTGTGACTCTTTATATATTCTTTAGAGAGTTTACTAATTGTATTGTGAGGTATTTGGGTGAGTGATTTGTGGCAATTTGGGTCGATATTGGGGTTGTAATTACTTTTTTGTGTAATGGTAGATTGGACTTAAGCTAATAGGTGATTTTGACTGATTGTAGAATAAAATCACTCACTGGACAAGACTCTGCAGACTTAGTACTTGTGTCTAAACTGCATTAACAAAGATTGGTTGTGTCGATTCTTTTCTGCTCTTATTTTTACATTGTCTATTTTTTTCTAACTGTTGTTACAACAAACGTTAAGTAAAGTTGAATTGTCATATCGACAGAGTAATTATTTTTCAACTATGATCTTTTGTAATTTATACCTAAAATTTTGATTTAATTAAGTTTTTACAAATCATTGACACAATTATCACTATAGTACCATTTTACGTTTAGATATCGCATATGTAAATAAGTATATTTATCTAAAATTAAAATAAAGTGATGTATTTATTTTAATATGTACAATTGAATCAAAATTAATGTTTATTGTATACATTAAAATCATAATCAAAATTTAATATGTATTATTACACAAAATCATAATTTATATATAACATCACATATTTCACCATAGTTTAACATATAATTTTGAAGTTTATCCAAATTAATAATAATACCATAACAAATTAGTAATAAAAGCCAAAGGGTTGGTTGTTTCAAGTTGAACATGTAATGAGTAAATTGATATGGAGCAGTCAAATTAAGAAGTTTTCACCTTACATATAGACATAAAAAAAATAAAATAAAAAAGTTTAAATCTATTTGTGGATATTTACATTTGTATTTCAACTTTCAAATAAGTGTCCATTTGAATGTTCCTTTAGCGTCTGTGCGGCACGTTTGAAGTATTTTTCCTCACAACAATTTATTTGGATTGTAACGGTTGAGTGTAGGGTAAATTTAGATAAGTAGTGTGTTTATTTATAATTAGTATAAAAATAGTAGTGATAGTGAAATTAAATATTGTACTGTAATAAAAATTAAATTAAACACAACGCACTCAATCGCTCATCCAAATTTATCAGCAATAATAAGTTTTATCGCACTGGAGACTTTTTTTTTTTTCTACCGGTGCTCTTTGCTCCAGCTAAAAGTTTCAACATCAAATAATAGATCATTTTACATTTATATCCTGTTTTGTCTTCTTTGCCATTCTTTTCATTTTTTATTGTTTTTTCCTTCACATTCTTTGTTTTTGGTTGCGGCTTCACGTTCTTTTCTTAATTCTTAATTTAAAAAAAATATTTATTATATAATAAATTAATACATATTATTAACAATACAATTTGTATTTATTATATAAAACAAAATTAAAAATAATTATCATTTTATCTAATAAATAATTTAAATTATTATATAATTAATTAAATTATTTATAATAAAATATCGGAACATACATTTTAATATATTTAATAATTTTATAAAAGTAAAATAATTTTAAAAAAACTCCTATCATATATAGTTTCTAATTTGATGTCTTTAATAGTCACTTTCTATTCTCACCTCACTGTTATAGTTGCGTTTGAATCTAAACACACATTACCGCTGTTTCTAATCTCACTGCTACTGTATCCAATCTCAGCTCTACAATAACTAATATCAGTGTCACCATTGCTTTTAACCTTCCCAGAGGTAAACACACTACTCATCTAAACTAAGCCTAAATTTCTTTTTCTTTTTTCTATACACGTTGGGTTTGGCAATAGTGTGGCCTATGACTCTGTTAAGACGGATAGGGATAATCCTTTGTTATTAGATATCAATTATATTGTAATAGGATTTGGATTATATTTTGTCTTTATTTAATTCAACATCAATTATATTATACTAAGATTTTTATTATATTTTTTCTTTATTTAAAGATGAGTAAAGTCAATTGAGTCTTAGCTCGATTGGCATGGGTATTGTTGTCAACGCAAGGAGATGTAGGTTCGAGTGCACTGAAACATATTATCCTCCTATTTATGGGTTGGGGAGGAACTATGAGAAATTCTAGACATTGTGTCAGAAAGAGCAGATATGACCAAAACCTGTAATAATATTATTAAATAAAATTAGTATAATTAGAACCAAATCAAGCCCTAGATATGAAAATTATCATAATTCTAGATGGATTTGATTTATATTACATAATTAATATTTTTCAAATGAAAATAGTGGAAGATCAACATTTTCTTTCTATATGGTAATAAATTGTACTATTTGAAATATTCTAGTTGAGTCTATGTACTATCAAAATTTATTAAAATTAATTCCTCTTCTTTCCATGAAAAATTAAATTTTGGTATAGTATAAATGCAAGTTAGAAATTATATTAAAATTTCGATATTAAGTATTAAGTGTAATGGTAAGATAAATTATACTTTCAAACAAACATATAAATTTAAATTTTAAAAATAACACTGGTGAAAAATAATTACGAATCCCAATTATGAATTTCAATACTGAAGAGTATAATAGGATTAAATCCATATTTTTACTTGGCCAACTTTATATTAAGCGTGTAAATAGTACTAATTAGCACAACCCAGGGTCCAAGGTTACTTTCAAGGCCTGCTATAATACAATTTGTGGGGGCCTTTAGGTTGGAGTGATAGAACTGGTTTTTAAATGGCTTAAATCTACCAAAGACCCCTATATATTTTTAAAATTTAAATTTATTTTATATTTTTATTTTTTTGAGACATTGAGTCTTTATAATTTTCTAATTTAAAATATTGGTTCCTCCATCAATTTTTCCATTAGATTTGTTGGTGTGGCTGATAAAAAAGGTTAAAATAAATTTTCTAGCCCTTAACATTTATAATTTTTTATCAATTTTATCTATCAATTTTGTCATTACTATTTAAAAGTACAAAAACAATACCAAAAAAAAAAATTGTTTTAAAAATTATAAGTTCTTTCATGCTTTCAATAAAAAAATATAAAAATTTATAAATTTTGTGAAAATTAAAAACTCTTTAAAATTTAAGAATAAAAATAATTTTTAAATACATTTTGAATAACTTTAAAAAAAGATGAAAAATATAAAAAAAAAAATTCCAAAATGTGTTATTTGCTCCATGAGTGTTTATGAGATCTCTCTAAACCTTGAGCTATTTATTTGGTCCATATTAAATCAAATTTGAACAGTTTTTTTTAATGTTAGATTAGATTAATTATATATCTAAAATATTTTTATGTAAATTTTGTTATATTTTTTTATTTAATATTAGTATAAATTAATTTTTAAATAATGATATAAATTTGGTTCAAAATAAATTTAATATAATTATTAGTTCAAAATACAATATATTAAAAGAATTTTTATATAATGCATTTTGAACACAACACTTAATGTAGCAAAAGGACCAAGATTTTTGAATAAAAAAGTACAGGGATTCAATGTCTCAAAATTAAAGTATAGGGACTAATTTAAATTTCAAAAGAGAAGAAGGATCTCTAGCATAGTTAAACAATTTTTTATGTAGTTTTAAAGAATAAAGATCAAATTAATATATATATATATAAACACTGAGGGCTAAAAATGTTATTTTTACCACTTTTAATTGTTACTAAATAACTTTAATGGTAACACTAAACGGAGGGATTAAGATTTTTAATTTAAAAAAGTATAAGGACCCAATGTCTCAAGATTAAAGTATGGGAATTAAATTTTAAATTTTAAAAGAATACATAGATCTCTATAAGAAAAAGGATCAAATTAACAAAAATTATAAACGTTGATGGCTAAAGAAATTATTTTACCATTTTTTAATTGTTGCACAATTGACTTTAAAGACAAAATTAAATGAAGAAAACAAGATTTTTAAATAAATATAAATATATATATATATTCAAACAAAAGTAAAAATAAATTTTAAATTAAAAAAAAAGTGTACAGACATCTTAGCATATTTAATCCTTTTAAATCCACAACATTGCTAATAATTCATATCTTTTTAATTTAATGTCTGGAATGACTTAAAATCTCACTCACTCCTAAATATGTTTCAGTGTGTGCTTAAACTAATGTCCTATTTCACTAATAAATTGAATCCAAATAATATTATGTTTGGAAACTATCCAACCCAATCAACCTTTCTATTGTCTTCATCCATTATAAGATGCGGAAACTTACAGCACGTTTGGTTCGCTGTATTGGAATAGAGGCGTAATGGAATAAAGGCGTAATGGAATAGAAGTGTAATGGATTAAAGGTGTAATAGCAAATCAATTGTTTGGTTGAATGTAATGGAATAGAGGCGTAATAGTATTCTTGTGTTTGGTTGAATGGAATAGAGGTGTAATAGCATAATGGAAAAAACTAAAATGACTAGAATACCCTTAGCATAAATTTGTTTTGGTAAATGATTATTGTTATTGTTATTTAAATTTTAATAAGATTATTAATATCAATAATAAATAATTTAATCATATTTAAACATAATTATTATTAAATATATTATAATTAAAATATATAATTTAATAAAATTCTTAATAAATAATATTCTTATATGAATTTACTGAAATCATAATATATGATACTATAAATATAAATTAACATAATTATTATTAAATATATTATAATTAAAATATATAATTTAATAAAATTCTTAATAAATAATATTCTTATATGAATTTACTGAAATCATAATATATGATACTATAAATATAAATTAACATAATTATTATTAAATATATTATAATTAAAATATATAATTTAATAAAATTCTTAATAATTAATATTCTTATATGAATTTACTCAAATAATAATATATGATACTATAAAATATAAATTAACATAATTATTATTAAATATATTATAATTAAAATATATTATTTTTCATATTATTTTTGATATTATTTTTATATCATGTATTAATTTATTGCATGTTTGTATTATTGTATTTAGAAGTTGAGTGATTCTGAACATTATATCGAAAAACCTTCCAAGTTAATTTTCTTGAGTCAAATTACTATATATTTATATATCTTATTCAAAATATGACCAATTTAGAATCAAATCATTATATTCCAATATAAATATCTTAGTCAAAATATGACTAATTTTCTGAAGCATGGGAAGAGAATTTATCTAGTAATTTTAAAATTTATCTCAAAAATGCTTAAATTAATAAATTGCAAAAAGAAAAAAGAAAAAATCGAGAGGTATTTGGGTCAAACTCAAGTTATTTCCAAAATGTGTTCCAAAATCACATAAGCGATAAAGTGGCAAAACATTTGCATATTATACAGCTTTAAAGAAACTCAGAATACACAACAAATGATGTTTGCATTCTAAAATATGGTAAAAAATATATTTCTTTAACGAAAATACAACAAAACAGATCCCAATACCATGCCCCATGGATCTAAATTTACCCACTCTTACTTCGACTAAGTGACCGTATCGATTTCAGCTTATGCACTCCTATATAATTCCAGTCTCTTCGCAAGAGCGGATCAGCGTTCCATGATTGCTGGATCCTTATTCAGTAATGCCGATAATCGTTTTTGCTACAAAAGAAATTTCCCAGAAATCATTCACTGATCATCTGTTTCACCAAAATAAGTAACAGACGGTAAGTTGGTTAAGAGAGGACATTTCTCACCTCCAGTTTACCCAATTCCGTGTAGAAAAAGTCAAGCAGGCTTCTTTTAGCTTCACGGACTTGACAATAAACAATAGACTTTCGAATCGAGTGGCGCAAAGTAGCGCAGACCATATTTACGTAAGACAAAACTGTACTTCCTGCTCACACATTGTTAGAAACCCATTATCAGAAATAAAATACATTGAATAATAATATCCTTCGATTAAGTTTCAAACAATTGAGATCCATCCTCAACTTTTTGTGTATATGAACCTACCAATTCTCCTCAGGTAGGAGTCATTGTATCGGTCAAATATTGATTGCGTAGCACTGCCACCCTTATCCACATCTTGAGGAAGCTTTCGGAAGAACTCAACTGTAAGGTAACAACATTCCATATCAACCAGTTGAAGTGTTGCTTTTTTGCTCTGAACCCTCATTCTTTCAAGAGACTCGATTGCAGCATTTCCCACCTCTACTTTGAGTGCAGGATATTACTTTAACTCCTGAAAACCAAACCATGTTGACTCTTATAAACCTTGAAGAATACTAAACTCAATGTCAAAAGATAGAAAAATAGCAGGCAAAATTTCTTTGGTACATGAACAATATAAGCAAAGATGGGAACATACCGGAGTTTCACTCATAGCCTTGTGAACCAGATCCTTCAGAATGGAATGAGTCTGAAAAATGTAACAAATGAAATCAATCCAATTTGAAGCATCAGTCTATGACCAACATGATCCCTAGTAAACCGAGACCTTAATAGCAGTTAAAAATTATCAACATTTTTTATGTAAGACAACTAAATAGTAGAGGATAGCAAGAATCTTGATACTTGAAAGAAGTTTTTTTTTTAAGAATCACAACTGAACTGATGCTGAAAGAAAAAGAAAACCAAATGATCTTGGCATGCCAAATTGAATATAACAGATATAGCATTTTTTCTAAAATTTACTTTCATACCGCATCAACAGCAGCCTCAGCTGGACTTCTGATAGTAATTAAAGTAGATTCAATCAAACGACGGTATCCTTGTTCAGGAGCTATTAAATGTGGTTGATAGCCATCAGCTTCCATCAGCTTCAGTAATGAGCTTCCTAATATTCTTCATTGATAGTTGCCTGTCAAATTGCAACATTTTCAAAGCAGCAGGAAGTTGGTTGTCGAAAATATTGTAAACCTTATCACCACCAGTACGCCTGTGAACAACATTGAAAGTCAAGACAAAATCTCTAACAAAATTAGCAAAATTGAATGATGTTAAAGACAGGTGTATTAAGGAAGGTAAAACAAGACGTGATACATACACCCCATCCAAATGTTCTCTGAAATTTTGATAAAAAAGACGGCAAATCTCCATAATTGTGTACAACTTCCCCTGTATAAGCATCTCAATCATCAGTAATTCCTAAAGAGCTTATAACTAATAATCAACTGCAAGTGGAATAGCCAAAGAATTCCAAAATCCACACACAAGAGCACACTTACACCCGCATCAGCTGCAATAGGATTTCCAAGGCGACTCGATTCGATTTCAAGTTCAGCAATTGTTTTATTAATAAGGGACTGAATGCCAGGGATTCTAGACTTGATAACAGTTTCCAAATGCTGAGACATTAACCAGTATGACAAAGTTAATACAACTTAAGAAAAGATAGCACTAAACCCAGTATCATCTTGTCCTTTACAAGAAAGTATAGGATAAAAAGTACAAAAAAAAGGAAAAAAGAAATAAACGCCCTATAGATTACCTTTGAAAGCATCTTAGCAAGATGCTCAGAACCCATTCTATGAGCAAGATGCCTATATTCAGGCGTAGTAGAAAAATACTCATGCTCTCTACGTCGAGCAGCAATCATATCAACATTCTTGTTAATATCTGCTTGTGAGCGATTCACGACACCAACCCAAGGGAATTTCAGCCGATAAGATTTGCCTTCCAATATCTAAGTCAAAGGAAACATGAATCAAAACATGATAGCGCCTAAGATGAATTGGAGCACTGGAGATTTGCTTGGTTCGGCCAGTTTCTCTATCTATCTCATCTTGAATCTCCTTCCTGACGGCAAAGGGGAACAGAAGAGGCAGAGGGTAAAACAGGGAGGGTAAAGTGAAGCAGCACCTAAACTGAGCAGAAGGGGCGGATTAGAAATCGGTGGATTTCACCGATTAGGGCAGTAATGGATTACACCCGTAATAGCATTACCATGAACCAAACAACGGAATAAAGGGAGCTTAAGTGGGGCCCACCGATTAGGGGTGTATTGGCATAGCCAATACACCCAACCAAACATGGTGTTAGTTTCTGTCCATTTCTTCATTTACAGCCTTACCTCCCAAATATCCATCGCTCTCTCCCTTCCTTGTATAAAATTCATAAATATATATAACTTCTTAAATATTGATTCATAATGTTTTTTTTAAATGACATTGATCTCATTATTTTGGATTGAAATAAAAAATAAAGATTTAGAAATGATAATATATAGCCATAGCTTTTCCAATCCACACTATTGTTATTATAAAATCAAAAAAGACATTGCTTAAACACAATTTTTTCTCATTTTAACTATAAGTAGGTATTGTTAGTAATAACTATGAATTTATTTCTTAAAAAAGCTTTAGAAGAGATAATTATCAATCATTGAAGTAATATGGATGATTAGAAATTAATCAAACCTAGAAGTAACACTAAATATAGCAAGTCATGAATATATGCCATCTTATCTGCTTTAATATGCAATTCATTCCTGCAATTTATCATTGAAATTGATATTCCATTAAAATAAATTTTAATATTTAAAATTTTGCATTTTTTTTTATTTTTAAATGTAATAAAAAACATAAGAACATATGCTAAAGGAAAAGAAGTAGATGGAAGCAATGGATAATAATAATATATATATATATATATATATATAAAGATAGAATGTGTCAGAGGGAGGGATACAATGAACGTCGCTAGGGTGGGGAATTGAGATCTAGGAAAAATGTCCTCAATACTTACCATATTGAATAATCAGAGGCTTTGTTGGGGGGCCTTAGTGGGGGCATCTCACATGGGTCTACTTGATGAGATTATGTTTTGACCATTTCATTTTTTTTCTTCTTTTAAAAGCATTATAAATTCTTATTCTAAAGTGTCCACTATATGGAATTCATTAAGATAAGATGGGGGGAATATGGGTGTGTTAGTGAAGCATGACCCTTTAGACATCAACACTAACACTACTCGACCCTGCCTTGGGAGGCAACCTACCTCCCACCTTCCCCTTATTTAATATTACACCACACACAAAACTAATTTCTTTTCTTTTTTTTCTTTAATAAATCAATAAACGTGCCATGCTTGGTAATACAGAGAAGATTATGAAATTTTTTAAGGGAACTGTTTGGAGATGGCATTATTATTTAGGTGTTGAAATTATTCCTAGCAAGAGAGCAGCCCAGCCTCTGCCTTTGTTAAATAAATGAAAATGGGCAGAATAAGCTCATTATTGCATCACACGCTCTATTAGTAGTAATGGAATACATACTCCACAAACCAAACTTATTCGGCCGACCTCCTTTTAGTGAAACCTTATTTCTGCTCCTTCATCAAATATATATGACAATAGCAGTTTATCTGTCGGCCCATGGCAGATCAAATTTTGCTAATCTCATACACATACAAATATAGATACATTTGTCTAAGGTTTAAGTCTTTCAACTTTGTAATTATTTATATTTTTTCTTCATTTTGGCACATGAAACCAGATTTCGTTAATCACGTAATATTTTAAGATTGATTATATTATCACTTAAAAATTTTAAATATATATATTTTTAATTTCAAGCAATGACGCTAGATTCACTTTGGTACCTAAACTTAGGAAGGGTCCATTTTGATCTTTGAAGTGAGAAAATATAAAAATTTAATGATGTGATATTTTGATGATTGTGTTATATCATCACTTAAAAATTTTAAAAATATATATTTTTAATTTCATGACATAATCTCAAATTGTCACTGTCATCAATTTTTTTACATTTTCCCACTTAAATGATCAAAATGGACTTTACATCAATTCTATTATAAAATGGGTTATTGAGTATAAGATCACAGATTGAATGACATGAATTTAGTTGGTTAAGATAAATAAAATCTCAAATTTGAAAAACCTAAGAAATAAATGGTATAAATATTATTCAACATAAAACTTTGTTAGTAATGTTGTATTTGTAACATGTGATTAATGTGTGTGTAGATTTGTAAGCTAGCTAAGAGTTAGTTAGTAGTTAGCACATGTAACTATGAGTTAATTGTATTTGTTAAATGTAATTAATATAATCAATTTATTTTACAGAATAGAATTAGCTAATTGAGGAAAGTTAGTTAGAAAATTTATAACCACCAATTGTTCTCAACAGATTCTATTCTCTCAATTGTATAAACTCAGTTCATCTCTTTTGAGATTTTACAGCATTATTAATAAATGAAGTAGCCTTTGTTTTCCCACAACCTTAATTGTTCATGGTAGCAATTTCTTATTTGTTCTTCATTGCCATTTTGTTCTTCTTTCTCATTCTTGAGAACTAAACTTAGTATCATAGCTTAGATAAACCATTAAAGATTATTGATTGATTGTTATTTCTTAATTGATGATCTGCTAGGGAGGAATGATATGAACTTGATCAAAAGTTTTGATAAATTGTTATTTTTTGTATTCTCTAATTGTTGATGGCCCCCTCTTCTTGATCAATTTCCTTTACAAATTTGAGTTAGCCTCTATATGGCAACACATTAAGATTCATTAATTGTAATGCCTTAAACTTGGCCAAAAAGTCTAGTCAGATTCAAAGTGTCACTAAGCTTGGTAGAGAATTTTTTTCTAGTTGAAGTGTTTGAGGAGTTGTAGAAGAGAGTTTGACATGAAATTTGGCTTATAAAAAAGTCTAGGAAATTTGCTATTTGATCCTAAAGTTAATGACATGATAAAACCTTCTCTTTTCCTTTTTTATTCACTTTAGTCCTTAAACATGTAATCATGTAGATTTTGTCATTTTTTCCTTCAAATTAGTTTATTACCCATAAATATACTAAAAATCTAAATCACCCTTCTATCTAAATTTTCTAAATAATTTATTTTACTAATATTATAAAAATAATATGGCATTACAATTCAATTGGCCCAAAATTCGATTTTCATGGCATTACAATTTTCCTCTCCTTAAGAAATTCCATTCTCAAAATTTACTCGATTTGTACAAAACCTCAAATAAAAAAGTAAAAGTAAAAATAAAGTTTAATATTTGAAACATTTAATGAATTGTTCAATAGTATCAGTGAAATATTTAAGAGTTCAAAACATCCTGGAAATCTTTAAGAAAATCCTAAATTATGAAATTGTCGTCTTATCAAACTTCTCACGTTCACGATATGAAACAAAACTATTAAACATCTCGAATCTATTCAGAAATAAGGAAAAACAATGTTAGAGTCTAGTGCAGTTCGAAAAATCACAGTTCAAAGTTCCTATTTAGCATGTACTCTAGACTCTCTATCTATTTATACTTGATTTAAATACAGGAGTGGCTAAATCTAGGCTCTGATACCAATAATGCAACACCCTAAACTTGATCCAAAAGTTCGATCAGATATGGAGTGTCACAAAAGTCATCAAAGCAAACCCAATAATTCTTTCTTTTAGAGTTATTCAAAGAATATTGTGTATTGAAGCATTTGATCACCAAAACATATACAAATAAATATGATTGAAAACTAGATTAAAATGAGCTTAAAATATCATTTGGGGCTCATTTAGACAAACTGCAAGTTAGGTATTAAGACTTTAATACAAATACCCATTATTGTGTACAAGTATCTATACTTTAGTAAATATACCTATACTTGAGTAGAAGTATTGATACTTGAAGCAAGGTATGGATGCTTGGCACCAAATTTTGAAAAAGTAAGCTATTGTTTGAGGAGTATGGATACTCCAAGGGTTTGTATTGATAGTCAGAGCTCAAGTATCGATTACTTGGGGGCCATTGTGTCCCCTTTTTCAAAAGCTTGGCTACTAATTTCAATAGTATCATTACTTTAAGTTTGGGTTCTAATACCCAACTTAAAAGGTATCGATACTCAGGTTTTAGGTACCAATAGTCGAGCCTAGAATTGCATAAAATAAGCCAAAATATGATACAAACTCATATCTATTCTCTTTTTCCATAATAATTTCATGTTTTTGAATTTTTGGACTTTATTGAACGAAATGATTTTGTTGTACGGCTTTTGAACATTATTCAGTAAGTTTCAAAGTGTTTTTTTATTCGGTAATTTTACACCCTTTCGTGTCTCTTTGTATAATTAATATTTTAATGTTTCAACCATCATATTTTATATTTCATTCATACAGATCATGCATGTCAAATTTGATATAAACTAAAAATTTCTAACTATATATTTTATGTAAAAAAATTAATCTTTTAATAAATATTAATATATATAATATTTTAGATTGATATTATAGAAATACTAAATCAGTTCAAAAATTTACATGTATGACAAATATAATTACATAGATAAATTCAACTATTAAATCGTTAAAATATTAATGATACAAATAAATACTAAACAACGTAACCCAACTTTAATTTTATCTAAGATCCTCCTAAAAAATTATATAATATTTTTATTCACTGGAGATTTTATTTTATTATTCATACATGATATAGCATGTAGAAACAATATGATATACTGGTTATCTGCATTTCAGCTGGAAGAAGATATTTTCCAAAAATAAATTGAACCTAAAATGTTGAACTCCAAGAAAATAAAAACTGAAATGGATGCAAATATCACGTAAAGTTCAGAATATGATGGTTAGACATATGCCATTGAAAGCCAGGTATCGCTAAAAAAGGAAAGGAAAATCCATGCATGGATGGAGAAACATTGAGTTTGAAAGTTAAAATGCTAATATATTCTCCCCAATCACCGATATTACCTTATATTAATGTTAGAGTTTCCGATCCCTGGGAAACTGTCAAAGGATGACAATAGTTTCTTTCAATTTGCTAATCAAATTCCTAGTTAATGATTCTTAGACTTATTTCATCATTTTGCAGATAAAATTAAGTTTGAAATGAATTGAAATGATATTTTTCTCGGGGTTGAATGGGGTGGCTGCAATAGAGATATAAAGAATATATTCAGAAGTTTAATCTGATAATGAACGCATAAGTTGAACTTCTCTGTGGCATTAATAGTAACAAGTAAATTTCACACTTTACAAGTAAACCAAAGACATAATCATGGCTACCCATTACAGGAACCAATAAAACTCTGAACTCTATCTTTTATCTAAGCATCTGCATATTGCCCACAGCTTGATGATGGTGATGAGATGGCTGGCAAGCTTTAACCAGGGAATTAGAGTACCCCATGTTAGCCACTGGTGCACTTGGAATCCCAACTTCCATCGGCCTGTTAACGGCAGCTTGTTCCAAAGACTGCACTTGTTTCTTCAAAAATTTGACATAATGAATCGCCTCGTCCAACATTGAAGCTGTATCCATTTTGGTGCCTCCTGGAACAAGCCTCTGCAGAATCCTTATCCTCTCGCTTATCCGTTCTCTTCTATGCCTGGCGGCCACGCTCTGAGGATCCTTTGAGATCTTAACGTTTCTTCTTTTTGGAGGCTTGATGGATTCTGGGTCTATATGGATAGGTTGCATTGCTGCTATACGGAATATCATCTCCCTCATTGCTGCCATAGAGTTCTTCTTATCTACTGAAGAAGGGTATGAATTTGCATTGTTGAAAGGAGTTGGATATTTGAACTTGCGGTTGCTACTGCATATATTATGGGGTTGAAGAGGTGGAGTCATGGGTTCTTGAACTGGGTTGCTGCCATTGCCAAAAGGCAAGGTCATGAATGTATTAATGGAAGAAACATTGGGGTTGGGGTAAACGGGTAGTGTGGGAAGGATGGTGGTGCTTGAAGTCCCATTGGAGAAGTGGGTTTCAGGTGGCAATAACGTGGGAGAAGTATGGAAAGCAGGCTCACAGAAATCGGGAAGCTTTTCTTCCATTTGCATCATCATTGTCATCACATCCATGTGATCATCTTCTGTTGAGGATTTCACCATGTCAACATCCATTGAATCTACTGAAAGACGGAATGGCAGAGGGATGGGAAGGAGCTGAAGATATATAATGGCTTTTTATAGAATTAGGGTTTTTAATCGGAGATATGTGCAGAGAGATAAGGAGATGAGATTAAAAAGTGTAATAAAAAAGCACCCACCAATGTCCAACAAGGAAGTGGAAAGGCCTTTATATAGCAACTCGTGACCATTTTTTCTTAAAAAAAAAGAGTAAAATTTCATGCAAAGATGATATAGGAAACTCCACTCTCGGCCAAACCTCATTTATGATTTGATTATTTGATGTTAGATAGTGACCGCCCATTATGTGGGACTAACTCCAATCGCTGACCCTATCAACCATCCGATCTATATAGTGAACCTTAAAGGATCAAAGCTAATAACACGTGTAAAACATCAGAATAGCCACGCGTTTTGGCCCACAAATTCAATGGCTTGGATTGAAGGAATTTTCTCAAATAAGATGCATGAACCACTTTATTTCTACACACTGACCCTTTGAGTACCGAAAGAAAGAGCTTGCTTTGCATGCTTTTTTGCCTTTATTTATTTATTTTTACTTTGTCCAAAGAAGACCATGAAACCCCACAGTCACATGACATTTCTCAGAAGTTGCCCGACTCCGGCACCGGATAAAGATTCCGGTAACTGTGAAGTGGGGTTGAGAGGTCAATATCTCAATTTATATAATATTATATTAGCAGTGGCAGTAGATACAGTTTGGGTCTGTTTGGCACGCTTTTTAAGGTGGATTAGAAGGTGACGGTGATGCAGACCTCCACTGCAAGTACGCAAATTCTCCTTTCGGGTGAAATTTATTTTCTTTTGTTGCTAACTGCTACTGCTTGGCATTCCTCAGCCTGCCCTTTTCAGTTTTCATCCATTCAGGGGAAATAAAATGTCACACGAAGGACACCATATGTGAAGAAAATTTTAAGTGACGTGAAAACATGGTTTGCTTCATACTTAACTCTACTCTGAAATTTGCATGTATAAATATAATGTGTCAAGATTAATGTAGTTTAAAATGAGAAGCATGACAAGTAGTGAAATGCACATGTGGGGGGCTCTCAGACCCAACATTTTTCCTCTAACTTTATTCAACATTCGTGGAACCATATCAGAAAATTACCCAGGGACCGAGTTGAAAAGATAATTAAAAAAAAAATTGATTTCTAGTAGAAAAACAGTATTTTGATTACAACTTGTTATTCAAAAAAAAGTACAGAGCAGATAATCACAATTTTCAGAAAGTGGTCCCATTTTCCTGAGCCTACAGGTTTTTTTTTTGGTTTCATTTCACTGATATTTTTCGATGTTCGCCAAAAGATGTCTCTTTTTTACACAGCTTTCTGAAACGAACAAAACAAAAGCCGCAATAGAAATTCAAATTTTATCAGATTGTAAAGCTTTGACCTTGGTGGATTGGCATTAACACTACATGCATCGATCATTCAAGAAAGAGAACCTTCCATCTTTTTAATGCACTCATACAGAAACAAAGGCAACACAAGGGGAACTTTTTAGGTTCCCATTAAATTTGGAGTCGAAGTAGGAAGGGGGGGTCGGTACCTCCAAATTTCCAGGCTCCTACAAGCACTATAAAACAGTAGTAACCCATTCATAAATGCAGTATTGATTCATCTCTGCCAAAGAGCCAACTCAGGGCCTGGCGGTCCAACTTAATTTACTGAAAACATTAGGTCAAGATTTAATATCACACATCCAAGTAACTCGGATAACCATTTTTGGGTCCAGTCTGTGCTAATTGTTATCCAATTGAAACTGGACTAAAATGGCAAGTTCTTGAGGATTTCTTTATTACTAGCTTAGCTATTCTGTGCATAGCGAAAAGGAATCTAAAGATAAAATGATAATATATATATATATAAAAATCGGAAGGACCACAAGAAGAGATAAGATAGTCATGCATGCTCAATGAAATGATTGAGCTTATCGCACCGGTTGTCATGATCTGTTACGTGATTCTTAAGGTGTTGATGAGCTGATATATATTAATGAAGAAGACTCGAGACATATTGCTTTGATGTATATACTGTTCATTTGTATGAGTTTTTCAAACATCTAACATTATACATATAATTGTATTTATTAATCAAAATATAATTTATTTTTAAGTTAATATTTCAAATATTTTAAAAGACTAGAGAAAAAAAAAGAAAGTAATCAAAATGAAGAAATTGAAATACTATTATTTAAAATAATATTATACTACCTTTTTTTTAATTTTAAAAATGAAAAAATTTATATATCTAGTTATCTTAAATTTAAAATAAATAATACATACTTGATGATAATTTTTAAATTTAATAATCAAATAATTAAAATAAAATTATAATGATTTTTTTATGATAAGAAATTTAAATATTAAGATAAAAAAGTATCTTTATGATAATTAAATAATATTTATATTTATGATAAGGTTAAAATGTGTTTGTAGTACTCCTTGCATTTTTCGAAAATTAAGAATTTAGTCTCTCTACTTTTCAGATTTCAAAACTCAGATCTAACTGTTAACACTGTTAATTTTTTTTTTGTGACATTTGAAAATAAAAAAAAAACTACTCACTTGGTAATTGGTAGCCATGTAATTAAAAAAAAGATGTTGTAATCAACCTAAATTTTACAAAAAGTAATTAATAGTATTAATAATTGGATTTAAATTTTGAAATCTAAAAGTAGATGGAGTAAATTTCTGGAAATACAAGTACAGGGACTAAATTCCTAATTTTTGAAAAGTACAAGGACTATATGAATATTTTAAACTTATGACAAATATTAAATTTAATATTATTAATCCTTAGGATATTTTTTTATATTTTATTTTATTTCTGAATTTTAAACATTAAACTATATTTTTTAAGGATAAATAAAATATATAAATTAATTTTTCTATGAAAAATTTAACATCTTTTTTTTAAATTAACTATTATATCTTCAATAATTAAATTATAATGATATTTTTTCAAAAAAAAAAGTAAACTAATGAATACATTCATGTATAATTTTATACATGCATCTATAAACTATATTATATTTAATGTACAAAAACGCTACAATGTTTATTTTATTTTATTTTACAATGAGATTTATACACTTTAACATATTCATAGAAATATTCTTTTCTATAAAAAATCTAAAAGCCCTTCAAACCCTACCGCCTCCTTTTGTCATCCATCTAAACACATTGGAGTGAAGTTTGTTTGCGACTCAAACATCACCTTTGTTTTGCTAGAATCTAACTTCAACTCCAACAACACCAAGGTAACTACATGCGAGAAGATAAACATATTGAAATCATAGGTTGAACCATCGAATAAGGTAGATCGGAGAAGTTTAATTTGGGTTTTCAATTGAAGATCTGAAGTTTTCATGTCGTTTTATAGAGATCCTAGCTATAAGATGAGAAAAGGATGAGAAAGGGCTTCGATCTGGTGTTCGGAATAACTAGATAAGGCCATGGATAGTAGTGACTTACAATAGTAGCTAGGGTTGTGAAAAGAAAGAAAAGAAGAGAAATAGAATACATTTTTATAATTTAAATGCAACCCCGGCCTTAGGGGTCATTTAGAGGTGTGGTCGCCCAGGGCGTAAAATAATTTCACTTTTAAAAGTCAAATAAAAAATTTACCAATTTTTAAAGGCCCTCCAAAAAAACTTTTAACTTTCAAGGGCTCAAAATTTTTTTATTAATTTTTAGGGAACTTAAAAAAATTTTTCTCCAACTTTTAAGGAACTTAAAAGCTCCATTTTATTGTTTTGCCTAAGCCCCAAAAATGTTAAGAACAGCCTTATTTAAATGGAATCATTTAATCACAACAAATGAAGTCTTTATAATTGATTTATAACTTTAATTAGGAATTAAATGCATATAATAAAAAAATTAGGTAAATTTTAAATTTGTCAATTTAGATTTTGTGAAATTATATCACAAATAATTATCAATTTTTTATTTTTTATATTTTAAGAAAGAAAAAAGGATGATGATAAATGACGAGCTTTAAAGTTTTTGGAATGAAAAAAATAAGGAAGAAGAAACATGATGTAAGCAATAACAAATGGAGAAAACTAATAACTTATAGGAAAAACAAGATATCAATACTGTTGGGTAAGAATGTAACAGCCCTTACTCATTCCGACTCATTCCGATAATTGATATGGATTGGAGATGTCACTAGAGCACCATTAAAGTGATAATTTTAAAAATATTTAAGATTTAAAACTTTGAAAGTTTTTAATAAAATTGTACAAATAAAATAAATTTAAATCAATTTAAATGTTTGAACACCAAGTCCAAATTATTTAGGAACAATTAATGGGTGATTGGAGGTGTTTGGGACCCAAAACAAGGTTTGACGAGTTCAAAATTTCCAAAACAGTGCAGGGGCACTATCTATGGGCTAAGTATCAATACTAATACCTAGGCTCCATGTTCCAATACCTTTAGGCAGGGTATTGGTACATAGATGCCAACTATCGGCACTTGGGCCAAAGTACTATAGTTTTTTAGCTATTTACTCCCTAAGGTTCGATACTTAAATAAGTGTATCTGAACCTGGATCCCTGAGATTAATTTTTTTGCCACTAACTTGCAAAGTTCCAATACATAAAGTAAAGGCACGAAACCCATAATGCAGAGGACCCAAAATTCACATAGAAAACACCTCAAACACACTCCAAATCACTCTTAACCAATACGAACATAAAATTTCCACAAAAGATCAAATCAAGGCATATATTACCAACCATAATCACATCCTAACTTACTCTAATTCCATGGTCATTGAAGACAATTAAAAAAATCATGTCAAGTCTTCCCAAAATGAATATCATATACTTCCACAAAAGGCTAAAATCAATTTAATTAAGTGTATGTATGCTTGATAAATATTTCATACAACTCAAAATTAAAAGTTTACTAAATGAGCCTCCAACTCAAGAATTCAATTCCCAATATTTCAAAATACTAAGTAGCTTATGAAACTAGTATATATACATGTTGACACCCTAAGTACATGCTACAAGCCATGTATACACTAATTTCATACTCTCAAGAGTCTTGCGATAGTATGAATAGGTCATACGCAAAAGCATAAATTCTTAGTAATTTCAAATGGAAAACATTGTACTAACCTTGTCATAAGGATAACCAATTAATATAACCTTACATAATTACCAACTGATTAAAAGGATTAACATGGATAAGTCAAAATGTAACAAGAGAATGGGGGTAAGGAAGTCTTTATCAAAGCTATTTTGCTGGCTATCCCAACTTACTCGATGTCATTTTTTTGCTCATGATTCTCTTTGTTTGGAGATGGAGCATATAATTAGTAAATTTTGGTGGCAGAAGCATCATGGTAAGCGTGGGATTCATTCGTGTGAATAGACTCGATTATGTGATCTTAAAGAGAATGGTAGCATGGGTTTTAGGTGTTTGTCAAAATTTAATTTGGCATTACTTGCTAAGCAAGGGTGGCGACTACTTTGTTATCTGAATTCTTTATTGTCTCGTACATTGAAAGCTAAGTATTACCCGAATTCAAATTTCTTATGAGCAAGTTTAGGATATCACCCTTCACATACTTGGAAAAGTATTTGGGCTACAAATGGGCACCTTCAAGCTGTTAAGTGTTGACGAGTTGGAACAAGGACTCAAATCTTGGTCAAGGCTGATGCTTGGGTGCCAGGGTCTACAGATTTGAGGATCCAAAATAATGTTAGTAACTCATACATACGATTGGTTACTGGTCTAATTTACTCAAATACAAGACTTCGGAAAGAGGGTTTGATTAATAATACCTTTCGTGCTGATGAAGCAGAAAGAATTATATGTATTCCCTTACATGAGTTCCACATGATGATAAACTTGTATGATGAGGCAAAGCTTCGAGTGAGTATTCTGTGCAAAGTGGATACAAACTACTTTTACAAGGTTTTCACACATTTATGCCTAATTACAACCAAAATACTTATACACTTTTTTACAAAAAAACTTTGGCTCCTTAATCTACCAGCTAAAATAAAGATTACAAATTGGAGAGTTTTCCAGAATTTCCTTCCTGCTTTTAATAACTTACACTACATAAGATTGGTTGGTTTAGCTAATTGTCTCAGATACTCTAATGGAGTTGAAAACTTAGAGCATGTTTTCCGTGATTACTCCACTGTAAAGGAAATATGGCAGATGTTAAATATCATTTGGCCCCAAGCAGTATCCGAGTTAGAATACAAGGAATGGTTGGCATATATATTCTTGAATAATTCCATTTACCAGTGTAGGATAGTGGCTTGTGCAATTTAGATTATATGGACAACTAGGATTAAAGTAATTCATAAAGGAGATAGACAAACGCCTTTCGACACAGCCCACTTTATCATTACATATGTGCAGGAGTTATGTGAAGATTAATTTTGATGTTGCTTTCCAAAATCATTCCAAGAGGTTATGCACGGTAATTGTGATTAAAAATTCAAATGGTGTGGTGTTGGGTTCCAGAATGATAATGAATGACCACATATTTTTGGCATTCGCCGCGGGGGCTCTTGCGCATTTTCAGGCGGTTCAGATGGACCTGGCATTGGGATTTTTGGAGGTGGAGATTGAGGGGGACGCGCTTACTGTAGTGAAAAAGCTTCATGCAATCAGGGAAGACAAATATGAAATCAGTGCGTACATAAGGAACTTAATATCGCTCAGTGAAAGTTATCAAAGTTGTTTTGTCGGATATGCACCGAAACAGGGGAACAGAGTAGCACATCTATTAGCTATAGAGGGCATAAAGAGAGGAGTATCGACTTATCTGACACAAGGGGTGCCTTTGTCCACTGCTATTGCGGTGGAAAAGGACTAGTGGTGGATGGATCTGCCAGATTAGGTCGTGCAGCTCGCCGGTTATCTACAGGAAGTCTCTGAAATTTGTTCATCTTCAAGGGACAATAGTGATTTATATAGGCTTCTCTCTTTTTTTTTTAGATGGTTTGAAAGTAGGTTTCATGTCATTTGTTTTGGTTGGGTTGCTTTTATTTAGCATTAAAACGTTTCAGTTTTTTAATGTACTTTACAGCTTTCCTTTATTATTTGGAAACTGTCTTTTTTTTTTTTAATAATAATAAAATTCGGTTGTTCCGTTTAAAAAAAAGAAATTAAACATGTTACAGAATCATATTATGTAATAATAAAAATCAAACATTTATAAATGAATTAATTGGTCAATAGACTCAAGTTTGATTGACAAGTTATTAATTTATAAAGCAAAACTTCCAAATGAAATTCAAGAGCACCCATGGCCTAATGGATGAAGCGCTTGACTTCTAATCAAGCGATTGTGGGTTCGAGTCCCACTGGGTGTGTTCATTATCTTTTTTTCCCAGTTCTCTCTCTTTCTTTTCGGTGCGACCAAGTTGGTGGCAGAGCTTTAAATGGTGTGCATTGATGACGCACAGCTAGAACCAAATCACCTCTCTGCTCCACGTGACCCCCTTGTCCCATTAACCTACTTTTTCATTACCAGACTTAAAAAGTTTTAAAGCTGCTTCACCTTTGCAACTTGTTAGCTGTTTACCAACAATGGCTTCTTCTTCGGTTCTCAGCAAGCTTCTTTTGCCCCTTTTCCTCACTCATATTGCCGTCTCGATCTCGAAAACCGAAGCTCAAGTTGAAGACACAAGGTCGAAGCTGGTGAGAGATGCTTTCGAATGGCCACTTTCAATGTCGTTTCAGGGTGACTTACACGACAATGAAGAAGGCGATGAGGAGGTAGATGATGAAGTTGAAAATGGGTATAGTGGTAGATCTTTGTTGTGGTGGAAGAGAATGAGGTATTACATTTCGTATGGGGCGCTTTCGGCTAACAGAATCCCATGTCCACCAAGGGCAGGCAGGTCTTATTATACTCACAACTGTTTCAAGGCTCGTGGCCCTGTTCATCCTTATACCAGGGGATGTTCCAGGATCACTCGCTGCAGGAGATGAGGTTTTAAATTTAGCCCTTTTTAGAATCTGGGTCTGTATTAGTTAATCATTATTTTTCGAAATGTGGAAGATTTGAGTGTTTTGGGATCTGGGGCTTCTTTTTGCCCTCCTTTTAGTGTTTGAAGAGCATCATGTGTCATAAGGTTAAACTACTTTATGGTTATGGTAGTTATTATATATAGTTTTGGTCTGGAAGGGCGGGGGTGTTCATTGGCAGTCGCTATTTTATATCATATATGTGATCTCATCAACCTACATGTAAATGCTTGTAAGACCTGAATCCTGCTGTTGCGTGCTGCAACAGACGCCGCAGCTTGAAAAGGTAATCTAGTCACCAAGATTTTCTGCCTTAATTATTAAATAATTTGAAATTTTTTATTATTTAAAATAGCTGTTATATACTTTTTCTTTAAATTTTCATCTTCTTTCTCTTTTTTAATATTTAATATTGATACTTAGATCAACTTAGATTTAAGATATATTCTTTTACTTATTGATGAGTACCGATTTACTGTCTTTAGAGTCTCTTTTAAAAAATACTTAACATCTTTTTAATAGTTTAACAACTTTTAAATAATTAAATAATTATTTTATAACTTTTAAATCAAAATATAAATTTATTAATAATTTAATAATTACTCAGAAAGGAAAGCAACGACATAGATGAAAACTTGTCTACTCTTCAATGTGGTAGGATAATAATAAGATAATAAGTAGCCGAAGCTGTCCCAGCCACTTTCCAACAACTTACTGAGACAAATTTAAGTGCCATCCATGGGCATGGGGCTTGGACGGATCTCGAGGGGATGAGAATTGGCAAAGGTGTTTAAAGTTTGCTAAAAGAAAGGAGGGTGAGGAAATTTCCATTGATCAAATCAAGTAAGGAAGTTGAAACTTGAGAATGGTATTTGCTTCAATATGTTTTTATCACTTAAACCCAATTAAGTATATAGTAAAAAATGGGTGATAAACCCATTGCGGAGCGAGGATGTTAATATTAATTAAATGTGTTACATAATAATTGATTTAAATATTTAAACAATCAATTTTTGAGAGGGGTATAGTATATGTACAAAGAAGAAAATTGTAGAAAATGTTAAACTTTAGGGAGACTTATTTATATTTTTAGGAGAACTAGAGCTAAATTGTAAAAGAATTTAAACCTTGGGACCATGACCCTCTGGCCTCTACTAGGCTCCACCATTGGTATACTGGTAGGGATAGCATTTGTTTGTGAGATTATTCGGCATCAACCCATCAACTAAAGGACATCAAGTCAAAAGAATGAACTAAGGCCCACTCCAGGAGTAGGATACATATTGGTTTTGGGCCTCATAAAAATGATATCTTAAACAATATTATTAAGTATTTTAACCCTAGCCTCAAAATTGAAGAAAAAAATTATTTATTATCTATGTATTGTAATAGTTAGATATAAAATAAATAATAATTAGTACAACCTTAGATTTAAAATTAGAATAATGAGTAAAAATTATTGTAAAAATTAAGACATCTCCAAAATAAACAAAACATATTTCTTCTCTTTTCTAAAAATAAGTCATGATCGTAACTGGATATTGCCAATTGAATTGGTTTATTTCCATTTTATATACTAAAACATGCAATAAAATAACAATCTTACCAAACGTAGCAAACTAGTGTCTTATTTTAAGGAGAAAAAAGGTGTGGTGTGGAATACATTTCTCAATATTTTTAAAGTGCAACAAGTACATTACAAGTTCGGATAACCCCAAAGTATTAAACTATTACAAACAAATTGTCCAAATAATCACCAAGTAAAATCAAACTATTATAGCACAAACACATTTAGAATTACTACAAATTAGACTAAAACCAACAACTGGAACTAACTAGACTAAAACTCTTAAACAAGATAGGATTCAGAAATTTACACTATAATTGTGCATGATAGGTCTTAAATTTGAATACTCAAGACTTGAGTCCTCCACCTTTACCAAATAAACCAAGGCCTCATTGGCACATGTGATGATTTTTTTTAATGTAAAAAAAAGTAATTATTTAAATGAAATTACTAACTATATGGAATTTTATATTAACTGAAAATTTGCTGTTATGGATTTTACTTTGAATATTTTCAGACTTTTAAAAATAATTATATTGTTGATATTTGATTTCATTTGTTTATACAACAATTATCAAATACTACACATTGGTGCATGTTGATACAATATAATTTTTAAAACTACATTCCTAAACTTTTAAGTACATTAGTAATAATAAAAGTAATATTAAAAGTACGAATATTTGGTACATTAGTAATGTAATTTTTTTTCTTTTATTATTAATTTTAAAAAATTGACACGTGCTTTTTATTTATTTAGATATTTTACTATATCCTTGTAAGTATACTTGTCAACCCCTAACTTTACTTGTTAAATTTAAAAATTTCATTAACAGTATATTAAATAATCAAAGAAAAATATTTATTCGTTAAATCTAAAAATTCTACTAACAATATATTAAATAATCTAATAAAAATCTTTATTAGAAAAAAACTAGGTTTGTTAAAAAGATAGAAGGTATTTATATGTTGTTTAAAAGTTTTTAGAACTAAAAATATAAAAGTGAGTATCAAAATATGCCAAAGAAAACACTTTAAAAAATACAGTCAAATGCATGCAATAATAATTCTGCTTTGAAGAAAATAATTTGGATGACGAAATAAAAATTCAATTTTATATTTTTGAATTTTAGAAAACCAAAAATTTTAGATGCTTCATAGGGTTTTCTAACCCTCCCAATTCCTTCTTAATATCACAATACAATGATAGCATAATAAGAGATTTGAGTATTTCAGTTTCCTTTTCTTCAAAAATAATTTCACAAATTCGTATTTAAATTATATTCTCTCTCTCTCTTTTTTTTTTTACCTTAATACCTAAACTATTTTTTTTCCCTAAGTTGTTACTTTCAATAGTCAGACCTTTTAAGTCTGTTTTTTTTTAAAAAAAAAACTTAAATTCATAAATTGGTAACTAAACTATGTCATTTTTCCCATTTTGGCACCTAAATATTTGTTTGGTCACAAGTGGATAGGGGTGAACAAAACTCAATTCAATTCTAAAAAAAATAAAATAAAATCGAATTTTGAGTTATTCAAATTATTCAAGTCAACTCAAATAACTCGGTTCAAGTTTCGAGTGCAAGTCGAGTTGAATTTCACAATTCAAATTGTCAAAACTATTTTTTTGAAACCGAATTTTTATTTTAAAATGAAAATGGGAGTCGTCACCAATCTTTTTTTTTTATGAGGTCTGAACGGATCACCTCGTAAATTGATCGTTTTTAATAATTGACTAGATTTACAAAAACAACAGTTTTGGTCCACGAAAATTCAGGAAATAGGTTCGGGAGTCGATTACGTATGGGAAAGGATTAGTACCCTCGTAACGCCTAAAATTGGTACCTAATTGATTAATTAATGTCTTAGTGTCAAAAGTTGAAAATTTGAGAAGATTTGAAATACAATCCTTTATTAAAACATTACTTAACTGAATTAATGGCTTATTTCGAGTTAATCGAAAAGAAAGGATTATATGTCATAAGTTAGGACATAATGCCTTAAATCTCCAAAAACAATAACAAACACTAAAATTTTATTTATTTTAAAAGATATTTAAATCATCTCGGTTTTAGAAAGAAGTCGTATTCCGTAAGTTCGGCACATGACTTTTCTTAATTCCCAAAAATATTTTAATTAAAATTTCACACTTTAAAAAGGTTGTTCGGTTATTTGAATTTAATGAGAAAGTCAAAGCCCCATAAGTTAGGGAACTACTTTTCGGATTTTCAAATGCGAAACATTGCCTATTTTTAATTTTTTTTGTAGTGATAACAATATAATATGCTTGATAAAATAAAAAAGAAAGTAATAATAAATCACGGTACTAATATGTATAACGAAATAATAATGAATGCGATAATATAAATAACGATAATAACGAAAAAATAAAAATAAGATAAATAAAAAATAAAATAAGCCAATTAAATAAAAAGCAATAATAAATAAATAAACAAATAAAAACTAAAAGAGGTTCAATTAAAAAAAAGTAAAATAAAGCAATATTGGGTAAAACAGTTTAAAAAAATAATGATAAAAATAATAATGATAAAAATAATAGTAATAATATTATAAAAATATAATAATAAATAAGTAAATAAAACACACACGCATAAGACTAAATTTAATGATTCTAAAAGTAAAAGAAATAAAAAATAAATTAGTAAAAGAAATATTAAAATTTAGTTATAAAAAAGATAAATAATGGATATAAAAATAAAAATAATATTAACTAAAAAATGAAGAATAATTAGATAAATTAATAAACAAATAATAAAATAAATTAATCAAAGGACTATATTGAAATCAGAATAAAATTAGAGGCAAAAATCGTAATAAATTTAATGATAAAATCGAAATAGGATTGATAATTAATGCGCTTAAAGAGGGAGGGGTCATTGGGGAAGTTATTCCCTTTCCCAAAACAGCGCCGTTCACTTTGGGACCAAAACGAAACACAAATAGAACTATGTGACAAAATTAAAAGGAAAGAAAAAATAAAAAAAAAAGACTAAACTAAAACAACCCAAAAATGCGAAAGGACCAGGAGTATAAATAACCCAGAAAATGAAAACACGCGGATTCCCCTAGAGCGGGTCGGGTCACGCACGGGTTGACTCTAGTCGTTTTGGCATCTGCGTCCCTAGCTCAAAATGGCATCGTTTTGCATCTTTATTTAAATCAATTTTTTTTTCACAACTCATTTTTACTCTTCTTTCTAAAAAAAAAACTTTCTCAACTCTTTTATCCTCTCCCCACTTCGGCCATCCTTCGGTCGTGGCCACCGTGGCGGCCGTCGGTCGTCGGCGACGATGCTACCGTCTACGGTGGTCGAAAAAATAAAAAACCTTTTTTTTTGCTTTTCGAGTACCCGAGCCCAGAAGACGTCATTTTTCATCGGAACCAACAAACCTCGGCCGCATACAGCGGCGCAAATGCAAAAAAGAGATAAGATTCGACTCTCTTCTTTTATTTTTTTGTTTATTTTCTTTAAAATGAAAACAAATATAAGGTGAAAAGAAAAAAAATAAAAACAACAATAGAAAGGCAACCTTTTTTCTTTTTTTGACTGATTCTTTTTCGTATTTGATTTCTTTTTTTGTGTTCGTAAAAAAGGAGGAAGAAACATAGATGTTGTTGTGGCTCTTTTATAGCCAAAATTACAACTTTTAGTTTCTTTTTTTTTTTACTATTTGTTTCTTTTACTTCTTGTGTTTTGCTGTTGCGTGTTGCAGGTGATGGCAGAGAATGCGTGTGAGGAGGCTGGCATGCATGGGAGGAGCGACGACAGCTTTTAGGCTAGGGTTTCTGCCTCTCTTTTTTTGTGCTGAAAGTTAAGGTTGTGGGTTTGTATATTCGGCTGTAGGATTAGGTTAATTTTAGGGTTTTTTTTTATTTTGTATTTTGGGCTTTGTAAAAAAAAAACTGGATTGTTTAATTTTAGTTTTATTTTAGTCTTCGTCCGGGCAAATTGGGCCTACTACGCAAATAACTCGAATAATTCGAATAACAGATTAATATAGATACCCTTTTGCATCCTATCAATTTTGAAAATAAGCAAATTGGTCTCTCTCAACAAAAATTACAAAAAAAAACTCAAAATAATTTTCAAAAATTTAAAACAATTTTTTAATTTCAAAGTATTTATAAAAAATTGAAAATTTATATTTTTTAAAAAATTATTAAAATTCTAAAAAATATATAAAAAAGTTAAAATTTTAAAAAAATTCTAAAATCATAATTTTTGGACCTAACTAATGCTTCTAATCGATAATACTCAAGTATCTTATTTTTTATTATTTTAAAAAAAATTCAAATATATATGATTCCAAATTTATATTCTCTAACATGTAATTAGTTATATAACAATATTTTTATTTGACATGTTTAATTTTTTTAATTTAAATTGATTTGACTCGACTCGATTCGATTCGAAAAAATTTTAAATTGAGTTAGAATGATAAAATAGGACTCGTGAACTCGAAAATTTTCACTCGATTCGACTCAATTCGATTGAATGCTCACCCCTACAAGTGGAATCTAAACTAATTTTTCCCCAGATAAGTACCTCTATTGTTAGTCAAACCATTAAATTTCTTTTTTTTTTAAATAACCAATTAAAAATTGTCATGTAGCAAAAAAAAATTAAGTTTATTCTTTATATATATTTAAAAAATCATAAAAATTAAAAAATAGAGGTAATTAGTTTAGTGGGCTCAACCAGTTTTTTTAGCTCGGTTGAACTGATTTGTATTGGCTCGTGAGTCAACCGGTTCAACTCCTATCTTTTGACTGATTTTTGATCCAACTAATCGCTCTAATTTGGTTTTGAAAACACTACCTTTGATCAATGAAGAAACTTTTTTAATCCTGTTAGGTTAAGCAAGTAGACAGTGAAGCTTAAAAACAAATTTAGTTGCCAACATTTCGACCTTGCGTGGGCCAAATTCAAACATTGGTAACATTGGCAAACATTATAAAAGAATAAGAAAGAAAATTAGAAAAAAAATAAAGAAAGAGAAATAATGTAAAGGAGAAAAAAAATTAGAAATTATTTTTTAAAGGTTATATGACAGGTCAATCTATTATTGGTTGGAATTTTTTTAACAAATATAACATTTTGGTGTAAAATGGGTATCGAAAAAATAGTTTAGGTACCACTTAAGACAAAAAAAAAAAGTTGAGGTACCAACTTGGGAAAAAGAGTATTGTTTAGGTACAAATTTGTGGGTTAAGTTTTTTTTTTAAAAATACTTAATGGTTTGACTAATTAAAATATCAATTTAGGGAAAAAAGTAATTTAGGGTTCATTTGTTTGCCAGGAAAATATTTTAGGAAAATGTTTTCCTAGTTTTATGGTGTTTGTTTGATTGAAAATAAATTACATTTGGAAAACATTTTCTAAAACACGGGTAAAATGAAATGGGTTTTAGGGAAAATGTCTTACCGATTTTATTTCTGTAAGACATTTTCCATCTTCCAAAACTCTCACCAAATTTTTTCCTCCTTCCGTTCTTAATCTTCCTTCTCCTTCTTCATCTAGGTAACTTTTTTATGCTTCTTAATTTGTATTTCATGTTTGTCGCTTCTCTCACTCAAATCTTCTTCTTCCTTTTTTTTTGTTGAAGAATCTGTTTGGATTTTGCATCTATTTGTTTAATCTGTTTGGATTTTGCATCTTTCAACTGCTTCTTTCTTTATTTTCTCCAACTAGAAGAATGAGAAAGATTTAGTGCTTAAACCTAAAAGTTAGATTGTAGACCTATCAATAGAAATATATAGTTACCTTGTCATAATACCCACTGTCATTCGCTTGATTAGGGTGAAACTTTCCCCGATT
The DNA here is from genome assembly GCF_007990345.1 of Gossypium hirsutum. Taxonomy (NCBI): domain Eukaryota; kingdom Viridiplantae; phylum Streptophyta; class Magnoliopsida; order Malvales; family Malvaceae; genus Gossypium; species Gossypium hirsutum. The sequence continues at coordinate 32,205,008 of NC_053434.1, forward strand.
TTGTACATCAATTCTAATGGGGGAACTGGGAGTGAGGTAGCAGCTGAAAATCCTATCAAGTACACTTGATTCTTTTTAATTAGAATGAGTTTTCTTTTTTATTGAAACAGCTGCGTTGTATTTATTTAAATTTTCTCTTAATTGCAGTTGTTTTGATTGCCATGATTGAAATTTGCGAGTTTTATTTTAGTCTGTGCTACTTCAAAAGATGATTGCGTCTGAATTTAGATCCAAGTAGAGATTGTTAGCTTTTCTCGTTTCATGCTTTGGTTCCTTTATCTACTTTTGCCTTTTTTTTGTGATTGGGCTTTGAATTAGTTACATGCAACTATGGATGAAAATGTCAAAGTCCCTAATTTGTTTTCTGTTAGCTTTATCTTCCTTTTTCATTAGTATTTAAAATATTAAATAATGCACCAAATAGCATTAGTTCCAGAGGTAACATTTTCTAGAAAGGAAACCCCAATGTACCACCAGTCTGGTAATGAAACCTTACTTTCTCTACTACGGCATTATAGCTATATGGTTTTTTTTAAGGATGATAAATATGAAGGTTATGCAACATGTTTTAGAACACAGATATTACATCCAACCATTAAACTCCAATTAACTAAGGGAATGGAGAAAGTGATATAAAATATATAAAGTAACTGTCCAAAGAAGTCATGTGCTCAGGTGTCCAATTTGATATGGTTACCAGAGACAATTTGAATAGCTTGGTTACATGATTGTATCTATAATTTTTGTGGCCGTATGTTCAAACTGATTTGTAGAATTTATCACACTTTCAGTAAACAATTGTAAATTGAACTCCATTCCCTTTTACTTTTCCTAAATGAGATTGCTTGGTGACTGTAGAAGGTTTCTGTGCCTATTACAATGGAACCGAATAGTTGTATTTGTCCCTATAAGGATTTAGGATGATAAAAAAATCTAAGATAGAAAAAGAATCTAGTCTAAATGGTAACATCCAAACCCTGTTATGGGAATTCTCTGTAAGTTCTTTGAATTAGATTTTTTGTGGATCGTAAAACCAAGATAAAAGATATATTCAACTTAGGAGTGTATGTGGCAAGCTCAAATAAAACAAAAATCCAAGTTTATATCTTTGAAACCACCAATTACCAATTCATTATGTGTGCCAAGAAAATCAGATATCTTCATGAGCTACTAGTGTATTAGACCAATGACTAGTCAACCTATTATTGTCTATTTTTAATCAAAACTCAATTAATATAGTCAATTAATATAGTTTTTGTTGAATCTACCTATTACATTGGTAACCTTCTTGATATGCATATCTCAATTCACTAGTAGCTCCTTTTGTTAAGTAGGTAATCTTGTCTTTAGCATGACTTGTCTTTAGCAATTTAATTATCTTATCATTGCTTGAGAAACTGTAAAAGAATTTTGTCCCATTATTAATTTGACATGACTTGTCTGGTTGTCTCTGTACAAAAACAATGAAGATTTTTAGCAATTATTATCTTATCATTGCTTGAAAAACTTTCATATATGTATGTATGCACTTTAGTCATGGTAACTTTAGTCATATATGTGATCTTATGAAAAGCTTGCATCTTTTTTGTAGTGATCAAATATTTGTGTGGCATTATTTTGTGTAGATGGATCGTAATCAAGATTAAAATGCAATTGTCATAGTCGTGGCTTCAGTTTTAGCTTTTGGGGCTCTTTGGATTAAAAAAATTAAAAACTAGGAAGGAAATTGCTTCTCACCCTCGTGTGAATCGAGATTATGAAAGAGAAAATTATATTAATAGTATTTTATATAGCGGTGACCAACATTGTATTGATGTGATAAGGATGAAACCGATTGCCTTTTTTAATTTGTGTGATATTCTTAGTAGAAATAATTTGTTACAATAAACTAAATCGGTGAATATTAGGGAGCAAGTAGTAATATTTTTACATATAATTGATCATAATGTAAGGTTTCGAGTGATTGGATCTAGATATTATAGATCAATTGAGACAATTTACCGTTACTTTAGGGTTGTATTGAAAGCTATTTTGAAATTGTATAAACTAGTTATTAGATTACCTGATGTCAACTCCTAGTGAAATCAGAAAGAATTCAAGGTTTTATCTTTATTTTAAAGATTGTATTGGAGCATTAGATGGAACTCATGTTCGTGCATCCGTTTCACTTAGCATTCAAGGAAGATTTCGTAGTCGTAAAGGGGGGATGACATAAAATTTATTGGCTGCCATTACATTTGATTTAAAATTTTCCTATGTTCTAGCTGGTTGGGAAGGTAGTGCACATGATTCTCGTGTTTTAAGTGATGCACTTTCACGTCTAAGAGGATTAAGAATCCCGGAAGGTAAGAATTAACATTATAAATACCAAATAGTTCTAGTAAGCTCATAATTTATTAGTAATAATTATGTTTTGTAAAATTGTAGGTAAATATTATCTTGCTGATGCTGGATATGGCATCCGAAATGGATATATTACCCCATATCGTGATGTCTGATATCATTTAAAAAAGTTTAGTGCTCAGGGGCCTGAAAATGCAAAGGAACTCTTTAATCTTCGTCATTCATCATTGCGAATCACCATTGAACGTGTTTTGAGGATTTTGAAGAAACAGTTTCGTGAATTAGATGTTGAACCATTTTGGAATTTTCAAACTCAAGTAGATATAGTTTTGGCTTGTTGTATCATTCATAATCATATAATGGGAGTTCATCCTAGTGATTTACTTAATCAAGGATTATACGAGGAGCCTGAGTCTTATTTGATAATACCAACTCTTACGGAGTGAGAAGAAAGAGAAGAAGCAAGAGAATGGTCTGCTAAGAGAGACAAAATTGCATAAACTATGTGGACTGATTATATATGTGACAGCCCTATAGTGACCCTAGTCAGAAAGCGGTTTCGGGACCGCTAAACCGAGTCACCAAATTATTTGAATGTGATATTTATTGTCTAAAATATGTGATTATGAATGTGTGAAGGTTTTAGGCTTCGATTTAGTAAATTGCATGTGAATTTAGTCAAAAGGACTTATGGGTGACATTTTTGAAATGTGATAGGCTAATCTACAAGGACCTAATAGTGCATGTAATCAAAAGGGAGGACTTGCATGTCAATTCCCCCCCATAATATGTAGTGGCCGGGCATGAGCATGGTTGGACAAGATGTTATGGCTAAAAACATGTCATAAACATGTTGGGGTAATGCATTATGTAAGGATTAATAAAATAAAGAGCATGGGCAATAAAATATTAGTGTTAGTAGGATGAGAAACAAAAAAAAAAGAAAGGATGTGTGTGATTGTCCCCCCCCATTGCCGTGAGTTGAAGGAAAGAAAAACAAAAAAAAAAGTGTTCATCCTTTGGTTCATCCTTGGCCGAAAATTTTAAGGAGGAAGGAAAAAGAAAGGTTGAAGAGGTTCGGCCATGCATGTAACTAGGCTAAGGTATGTTTGATGATGTTCCATGAGATGCATGCATGTTTTAGTTGTTAGCTTGAGTTCTACCTAGCCCATGGTCTAAATCTTGCTATGTGATGGAAATGACACTCGGCCATGGATGCATCATTCTTGCTTGGTGTTGATGTTGTGTTGGTGAGATTTCAAGTTATTTTTGTGACCAAGTTGAGATTTGAATTTTTGGAATGAGTAAGGTTTTCGGCTATGGTAAATATAAGGGTGATGGATGTTGTGTCATGCTAAATCTAGATGAACAATGTTAGTGCTTATATCTCGATATTCATGAGTTTCTTTCTTGGTTTTACCTCAAACCCATGAAGTATTTTAATTGGTGTTGTTAGAGGTTTCGGTCATGGGATTATAAGCTTGTTAGTTTTGATGATGAAATTTATGCCTAGCAAGGGTAAATGGTGTCTTAATGCATTCGGCCATGGTAGAAAGTAGATGTGAAATGGTAGTAAGATAAAATGCAAAATGTTAGTATTTGATTACTAGTGTATAAATGCGTATTAGCCAAGTTTAGAATTTGAAACGAAACAGTATATAACCAATACAAGTAACCATACTTGTGGGAAGTATTAAGCATATAATTGGCCTCAACATATACATGCATACTCGGCCACATGAGAAGATTAGTGTTGCATGCATTCGGTTAGAGGCAAGCATATTGATACCTTTATCTTGGTTAGGACAATCGGCTAAAAGGGAGTGTGGGTTAATATGTTGAGTTGATGCATGATTTCACATGTATTTGACTTTAATGTCTAATGTATAAATATGGGCTAAGTGCCTTGTGTTCCTCTTTTCGATGCTCAAATGATTAAATCAATTTATTTGTTTAATTAAGCTCAAGAGCAAAGGGGATCTAAATCCGATAAAGGGAAGGAAAAAGTGGTCGAATAGCCATCGAAATCGTTCGACAACATCTGAGGTAAGTTCTTGAGTAATAGAGCTTAAATTATGATTTGATTAGATCATGTTTTAAGCAAATCAAAATCATGCTCTTTGTGTGTGGCTATTGAGCCGAAATTGCAAGATTGATAAGTGTCTTGTGTTTGAGTTTTGCTAACGAAAATGAAATACGAATGTGTCATGATTTATTGTTAAATGTGCATGGTTATTCGAATGATGTCCGGGCTAAGTCCCGAAGGCTTTATGCTAAGTGACCATATCCGGACTAAGATCCGAAGGCATTTGTGCGAGTTACTAATTCCGGGCTAAGCCCGAAGGCATTGGTGCGAGTTACTAAATCCGGGTTAAGTCCCGAAGGCATTTGTGCGAGTTACTATAACCGGGCTATGTCCCGAAGGCATTTAAACGAGTAGCTATATCCGGTTAAATTTCGAAGGTACGTGATTCGGGAATGAACGATCTTGCTGTAAAAATTTCAGTTAATACGCTTGTAACATCCCAACATTGAGGTATGTTTCGCATGTGCTTTGAATTAGTTGAGCCCTTACAAATAAGTATTCGCTCAGTTGATAAATGAGCTACCGGCCTTTGGCTAAGTTGATCTTTGTGTATGAATTTAAGGGTTGGTAATGTGAAGTAAGTATGATATTGAAAATTTGTGCATATGAAATTATCTGTTTAGCTACATGAATGCTATACGTTGGTTGTGTCTAAATTCTTTGCTCAAAACTTACTAAGCATTTAATGCTTACTCCGTTTCTTTGATTCTCTGTTTTATAGATTTTGGTTCTTCAGCTATCGGACTCGGGATTTTGAAGTCGAAGTCGCCCACACTATCAAAGCTCCTTTTGGTATACTTTTGGTTGAACTTTGAAATGGCATGTATAGGACCACCCTTTTGTTGTTGGTCATGAACCCTTCGGTATTGTGTAAATTTGGATAGCCATGCGAAAATGGCTTAAATATACTTTGATCATAGCATTATAATCGTTTTGTATGTTGTCCGTCGAGAGGTATGGAAATGTTGGCAACGGTTAGCCATGGGAATGGTTATTCATGATCACTTTTGATATATGTATGACAAACTCTAGTTGATCCATGAAGGATCATGAAATAGGTAAAGTTTACCTTAAAAATAGATGCTGGCAGCAGCAGTGATGTGGATTAAAAAATCACTAAAAATAGTAGGAATGGAATTAAATAGTGAATAAATTATTTAATCGAACCTTGATGAATCTATTTTCATAAGAAAGTAACGAAACATTAATATGAATAGTATATTATGAGATGTTAAAGTTTTCGTGAGACAGGGCCAGAACGGTTTCTGGATCCCTTGATCTGACTTTGGAAATTTATTATAAATTTATTATAAATTTATTATAAATTTATTATATGTATAGATTCCTTTTTGAGTGTAGTTTCTATAGAAACAAACGGCATCAGTATTAAAGCCCTGTACAGGGAGATATCCAGGTCGTAATACATGAAGGTCAGTGTAGTCGCACCCTGTAACAGGGGAGACTTTAACTAATAAACTGTACTAATTGGCCCAACAAAAAATTATAGAAAAAAAATCTGTAGATGGACATATGAGTCTAGTTTCAGGGAAAAATTACGAAACTTATTTTCGAGTTTTGGAACTCAAGATATGATTTTTAAAGTGACAGTGATGCAGTTAGCCAACTGTCTGGAAATTTTTAAAATGGACTGTGAAAATGAGTGGTTTAAGCCGTTAACCCCTCGTGTCCGACTCCGGCAGCGGTCTCAGGTGCGGGGTGTTACAATTAAATTGGTATCAGAGCCACGATTTAGTCGATTCTAGGACTACCATAATACGTTGGTTCTAGCTATACATGCCATTATGTGATTTATTTGATAGTGTGGTGATTTCTGACAATTGAAATGTGTTTATTTATAGTAATGGATCCCGATCCCGACCGAGCGGTAGCTGATGATCTTGAGAGTGTAGCGCCTGCTCCCGCACAAGGGACAGCGCCGGTGGACTCCCAACCTAATGCTAGTTATCCGAATGATGAAGCTAGACAAGCTTTCTATAGCGTGATGAATGATTGGTTCAACCAATATATTCGAACTAATACGGCTGTTCCACAACCTCCATTCCCGACAAACACAACCCCCGCACCTACCATACCTCCGGTATCTGACCAAATAAGGTCAAATAAGCCCCCAGTTGGCAGAATTCGAAAACATGGGGCTACTGAATTTAAGGCTACGGATAGTGATGATGCCGAGCAAGCTGAATTTTGGTTGGACAACACTATTCGGGTACTCGATGAGCTATCTTGCACACCCGATGAGTGCCTAAAGTGTGCTATCTCCTTGCTACGTGATTCTGCCTACTATTGGTGGAATATGTTGACTTCTGTTGTGCCTAGAGAGCAAGTAAATTGGGAGTTTTTCCAAACCGAGTTTCGGAAAAAGTATATCAGTCAGAGATTTATGGATCAAAAATGGAAGGAATTTCTTGAACTTAAACAAGGTTCCATGTCGGTTACCGACTATGAACGAAAGTTTGTAAGGCTTAGCCGGTACGCACGAGAATGCATTTCCTCATAAGCCGTAATGTGTAAACGTTTCGAGGATGGATTGAATGATGATATAAAGCTGTATGTTGGCATTTTGGAAATTCGAGAATTTGTGGCACTTGTCGAGCGAGCTTGCAAAGCCGAGGAGCTCAGTATGGAGAAAAGAAAAGCTGAGGCGGGAGCAAGGGAGTTTCGTAAGAGGTCTTCGGGGAAGCCCTTCCCACAGTCATCGAAGAAATTTAGAGATGGCTTAGGCCAGTCTAGAGACACTTCGGGCTTTTCTAGACGAGATCGCGATTGACCCCTTTTGAGTGCACGAGTCACTTCGGTCGCCAGTGTGGGAAATGATCGTCGAGATAGAACGGAGTGCCAGTATTGTGGCAAATGGCATTCTGGAAGTTGTAGATTCCGTGACCGCTCCTGCTACAAGTGCGGGTCAGTTGACCACTTTATCAAAGATTGCCTGAGATTGTCTGAACAGAATGTAAATCAGAGTGGGAAACCGAGTGCTACCACTGCTCGAGGTAGACCATCTAGAAACACGGGAAATGCTAGTGGTGGTCCGAGAGGATCTAGAGATGCTGCGACCAGATCTGAGGCTCGTGCTCCTGCTAGGGCTTATGCTATACGCGCACGCGAGGATGCTTCCTCGCCAGATGTTATTACCGGTACTTTTACTCTCTTTGATACTAATGTGATTGCTTTGATTGACCCTGGTTCTACTCATTCTTATATATGCAAAACCTTAGCATCCAGTAAGACTTTACCTATTGAGTCTATTGAGTTTGTAATTCGGGTGTCAAATCCCTTGGGTCGTTACGTGCTTGTCGACAAAGTGTGTAAGAAATGCCCCCTAGTAATTCGAGATTCCTATTTTCCGGCGGACTTGATGCTTTTTCCATTTGATGAATTTGATATTATTCTTGGTTTGGATTGGTTGACTGTGCATGATGCGGTTGTGAATTGCAAAAGGAAGACTATTGATTTGAGGTGCGCAAATAACGAGATAATCCGAGTTGAGTCTACGGACTTAAAGGGGTTGCCAGCTGTAATATCAGCAATGTTGGCCCAGAAATATGTAAGAAAAGGGTGCGAAGCATACCTTGCGTATGTACTTGATGACAAAAAATTAGAAAAGAAACCCGAATCTGTGCCGGTGGTTTGTGAATACCCGGATGTTTTTCCTGAAGAATTATCGGTTTACCACCTGTTCGGGAGGTAGAGTTTGGTATTGAGCTTGTACCTGGAACTACGCCAATTTCGATAGCTCCGTATCATATGGCACCAACCGAGTTACAAGAATTGAAAGCTCAGTTGCAAGAGTTGACGGATAGAGGTTTCGCTCGACCAAGTTTCTCACCTTGGGGTGTACCAGTATTGTTTGTGAAAAAGAAGGACGGAACCATGAGGTTGTGCATTGACTATCGTCAGCTGAATAAAATGACGATAAAGAATAAATATCCGTTACCGCGTATTGATGATTTGTTTGATCAACTAAAGGGAGCCTAAGTGTTTTCAAAGATAGATTTGAGATCGGGTTATTACCAGTTGCGAATTCGAGATTCGGATATACCCAAAATTGCTTTCAGAACGAGATATGGCCACTACGAGTTCTTAGTGATGCCGTTTGGGCTCACTAATGCCCCTGCGGTATTTATGGATTTGATGAATCAGATCTTCAGACAGTATTTGGACCGGTTCGTAGTTGTGTTCATTGACGACATCTTGGTCTATTCAAGAGATGAGACCGAACATGCTGAGCACCTGAGATTAGTGTTGCAAATTTTTCGGGATAAGCAGTTATATGCTAAGTTCAGTAAGTGTGAGTTCTGGTTAAGAGAGGTTAGCTTCTTGGGCCATGTGGTATCTGCATCGGGTATTCGAGTTGACCCGAGCAAAATTTCAGCCATACTTAACTGGAAGCCTCCGAGAAATATTACTGAGATTCGGAGCTTTTTGGGACTCGCCGGTTACTACCGACGGTTTGTAAAAGGTTTCTCGACGATAGCCACACCCATGACGAAGCTACTTCAAAAAGATATTAAGTTCGAATGGACGGAAAAATGTCAGAAAAGTTTTGATCAACTAAAAACTTATTTGACTGAAGCCCCAATTTTAGTGCAGCCCGAATCAGGCAAAGAGTTTATCATCTATAGTGACGCCTACCTACTTGGGTTAGGTTGCGTGTTGATGTAAGAAGGTCGAGTTGTGGCCTATGCGTCGAGACAATTAAAGCCACATGAGAAAAATTATCTGACCCATGATCTCGAATTAGCTGCCATCGTATTCGCCTTGAAAATATGGCGACATTACTTATTTGTTGAGAAGTGCCATGTATTTTCGGATCACAAAAGTCTCAAATATTTGATGACTCAAAGAGACTTAAATCTGCGACAAAGACGTTGGCTTGAGTTGTTGAAAGATTATGAGCTTGTCATTGATTACCACCCGGGAAAGGCTAATGTGGTTGCGGACGCCTTAAGCCGAAAATCACTGTTTGCTTTACGAGCGATGAATGTACACTTGTCTGTTCTACCCGACAATGTGTTAGTAGCTGAATTAAAGGCCAAACCATTATTGATTCATCAAATTCATGAAGCTCAGAAAGTCGACGATGAATTGGTTGCAAAACGGGCTGAATGTGTTCCGAATATGGAATCCGAATTTCAAATTGATGATGACGATTGTTTGAGGTTCAGAAGTCGGTTGTGTGTTCCAAAAAATTCAGAACTTATTTCGATGATTCTGAACGAAGCCCATTGTAGCCGAATGTCAATTCACCCGGGGAGTACGAAAATGTACAACGATCTGAGACGCCAGTTTTGGTGGCATGGTATGAAACGAGACATTTCCGATTTTGTTTCGAAGTGTTTAATATGTCAGCAAGTAAAGACGGAACATCAAGTGCCTACGGGTTTACTCCAGCCAATCATGGTACCTAAATGGAAATGGGATCGAGTCACGATGGATTTCGTATCTGGGTTGCCAGTATCGGCAAGTAAGAAAGATGCGATTTGGGTTGTTGTGGATAGACTGACTAAGTCAGCTCACTTTATCCCCGTACGTACGGATTTTTCATTGGATAAACTAGCTGAATTGTATATTTCTCAGATTGTGAGATTACACGGGGTACCTATTTCTATCGTGTCGAATAGAGATCCGAGATTCACCTCGCGATTTTGGAAGAAATTGCAAGAAGCTTTGGGTACCAAGCTGCATTTTAGCACCGCTTTTCATCCACAAACCGATGGTCAATCCGAGCGGATAATTCAGATACTTGAGGATATGTTGAGATGTTGCATCCTCGAGTTTAGTGGTTCATGGGAACGGTATTTACCTTTGATTAAATTCGCTTACAACAATAGTTTTCAATCAAGTATTAAGATGGCACCTTACGAGGCCTTGTACGGGCGTAAATGCCGTACACCATTGTTTTGGACCGAGCTCGGTGAAAGTAAAATTTCGGAGTGGATTTGATTAAAGATGCTGAACAGAAAGTAAGAATAATTTGTGAAAGTCTGAAGGCAGCATCAGATCGTCAGAAGTCGTATGCGGATTTAAAACGAAGAGATATTGAGTATCAAGTGGGAGACAAAGTGTTTCTTAAGGTCTCGCCTTAGAAAAAGATACTCAGATTTGGCCGTAAGGGCAAATTGAGTCCGAGATTCATTGGGCCGTATGAGATCTCCGAACGTGTTGGCCCAGTTGCATATAGGTTGCTTTTACCCCCTGAGCTCGAAAGAATCCACAACATTTTCATGTTTCGGTGCTTCGACGTTACAGATCCGATCCTTCGCACGTAATAAACCCCTTCGAGGTCGAAATTCAAGCCGATATGAGTTATGAGGAAGAACCGATTCGTATCCTAGCTCGTGAAGTGAAAGAGTTGCGAAACAAAAGGGTTCCGATAGTGAAAGTGTTATGGCTCAAACACGGGATCGAAGAAGCTACTTGGGAACCCGAGAACTCTATGAAAGAGCGATACCCAAACTTATTTACGGGTAAGATTTTCGGGGACAAAAATTTCTTAAGTGGGGGAGAGTTGTGACAGCCCTAAAGTGACCCTAGTCGGAAAGCGGTTTCGGGACCGCTAAACCGAGTCACCAAATTATTTGAATGTGATATTTATTGTCTAAAATATGTGATTATGAATGTGTGAAAGTTTTAGGCTTCGATTTAGTAAATTGCATGTGAATTTAGTCAAAAGGACTTATGGGTGACATTTTTGAAATGTGATAGGCTAATCTACAAGGACCTAATAGTGCATGTAATCAAAAGGGAGGACTTGCATGTCAATTTTCCCCCCTAATATGTAGTGGCCGGCCATGAGCATGGGTGGACAAGATGTTATGGCTAAAAACATGTCATAAACATGTTGGGGTAATGCATTATGTAAGGATTAATGTGACAGCCCAAAATTGACCCTAGTCGGGAAGTGGTTTCGGGACCGCTAAATCGAGTCACCGAAATGTTTGAATGTGATATTTATTGTCTAGAATATGTAATTATGAATGTGTGAAAATTTCAAGCTTCGATTTAGTCGATTGCATGTGAATTCAGTTAGTAGGATTTGTGTGACACTTTTGAAATGTGATAGGCTAATCTATAAGGATCTAATAGTGCATGTAATAAAAAGGGAGGACTTGCATGTCAAATTTCCCCCTAATTAGTAGTGGCCGGCCATGCTATGAGTGGAAACATGTCACAAACATGTTATGTTAGTGAGGTATGTTAGGAAAATAAAATAAGGAGTATGGGTAATAAAGAAATGGAAAAAAGAAAGAATGTGTGTGAGTGTTCCCCCCATTGCCGTGAGTTGAAGAAAGAAAAAAAAATTTGTTCATCCTTTTTCATTTCTTTTGGCCGAAAATTCTAAGGAAGGAGGAAGGAGTTCTTGCTTCATGTTTGGTTTGGAAGAGGATTAGGAGGAGGTTTGGCCATACTTGTATCTAGATTAAGGTATGTTTGAGGTTGTGCCATGAGATTCATGCATGTTTTTAGTTGCTAGCTTGAGTTCTAATTAGCCCATGGTTCAAATCTTTGCTATGTCATGGGGATGATATTCGGCCTAGGTGGATTTCGTGTTAATGCCATTGCATGCTAAATATGAAGCTTGTTAATGATACATGTGATGGTGGATTGATGACTCTTGGATTTTCTTTTTAGCATTTTTGAGTGAGACATTAAGTTCTTTGTTTAGCCATGACCAAAATTGAAATGGTATGGTGTTGTGATGTATTCGGCCATGGTATAACCATAAGTATGATTTATGCTTATTGCATGGTAGGTAAGATTTGTGTTTGGATTTATGTTCATGTTTAGTTATAATCAACTTTGAGATTCGGCTCTTGCACATATATATATGTTTGCACATGACGTATTGGTATGACATATACAATATCTCAAGGTATATATTTACATATGATGGTGTTTCGGTTATGGAGTACATGATGGATGCGTATTGAGTTATAATATGTAATGCATTAGTTAGTAAAAGGTATGCCATTTGTGTGTGGTATTGAGTATATAATTGGCCTCAACATAGACATGCATAATCGGCCACATGAATGAGTACATAGGTTGATGTGTTGTTCGACCATAGGTAAGCATATTGAAGGCTTTATCTTGTCATAGAAATTCGGCTAAGGAGAGTATTAACTAATGTGTTGAGTTTGATTCATGATTCCGTACATATGTGACTTTAATGTCTAATGAATATATGTGGGCCAAGTACCTTGAGTTCCTCTTTTCGATGCTCAAATGATTAAATCAATTTATTTGTTAAATTAAGCTCAAGAGCAAAGGGAACTAAATCCGATAAAGGGAAGGAAAAGTGGTCGAATAGCCATCAGATCGTTCGACAACATCCGAGGTAAGTTTTCGAGTAATGGGACTTAAATTATGATTCGATTAGATTATGTCTTAAGTAAATCAAATTCATGCTCTTGTATGTGGCTATTGAGCCGAAATTGTAAATGTGATAAGTGTCTTGTGTTTGAGCTTGGTAATGAAAATGAATATGAATGTGTCATGATTTATTGATATATGTGCATGGTACTCGAATGATATTCGGGCTAAGTCCCGAAGGCTTTTGTGCTAAGCGATTACATCCGGACTAAGATCCGAAGGCATTTGTGCTAGCGACTATATCCGGGCTAAGTCCCGAAGGCATTTATGCTAGTGACCATATCCGGTTAAGACCGAGGCCTTGTGCGAGTGGTTATTCCGGCTAAACCCCGAAGATGCTTGATTGGGAACAAGCGATCTTGCTGTAAAATTTAAATTAATACGCTCGTAAATCCCAGCGATGAGGTATGTTTCGTGTGTGCTTTGAATTAGTTGATCCCTTACAAATCTGTATTCGCTCAGTCGATAAATGAGCTACCGGCCTTTGGCTAAGTTGATCTTTTGTGTATGAACATAAGGGTTGGTAATGTGAAGTAAGTATGATATTGAGAATTTGTGCATATGAATTATCCGTTTAGCTATATGAAGCTATACTTTTGTTGTGCTGGAATCCTTGCAAAAACTTACTAAGCAAAATTGCTTACTCCGTTTCTTTGTTTCTCTGTTTTATAGATTTGGCTCCTCAGCTATCAGACTCGGGATTTTGGAAGTCGAGTCTCCCACACTATCAAAGCCCCTTTTGGTACAATTTTGGTTGAACTTTGAAATGGCTGTATAGACTACCCTTCTTTGTTGGTCATGTACCCATGGATTTTGTGTAAATTGGATAGCATGCGAAAATGGCTTATATACGTTTTTAGCATAGTACTATAATCGTTTTGTATGTTGATCACTAAGAGGTATGGAATGTTTGGAAACGATAGCCATTGGAATGGTTAATCATGATTATACTTGTGCTATGTATGCAAAAAAAGGGCTAATTGAATCATGGAAACTATGAATAGGTAAAGTCTACCTTAAAGGCAGATGCTGACAGCAGCAGCGATGTGGATGTGAAAAATCACTAAAATAGTAGGAATGGAATTAAATAGTGAATAAATTATGTAAATGGACCTTGATGAATCTACTTTCATATGGAAGAAACAAAATGGTCATATGAGTTGTATGTTAGGAGATATTTAGGTTTTCGTGAAACAGGCCAGAACGGTTTCTAGATTCCCTGTTCCGACTTGGAAATTTATTATAAATTAACCAGAGATAATTAGGAGTCATGCCATATATGTATAGATTTTTCTTTGAGTCTAGTTTCTATCGAAACAAACGGATCAGTATTGAAGCCCTATACAGGAGATATCCAAGTTGTAATGCGCGAAGGGCAGTGTAGTCGATCCCTGTAACATGGGAGATTTTAACTAATAAACTGTACTAATGGCCTGACCAAAATTATAGAAAAAAATTTGTAGATGCATATATGAGTCTGTTTCAGGAAAAAATCACGAACTGATTTTCGAGTTGTGGAACTCAAGATATGATTTTAAGGTGACAGTGACAAGTTAGCCACTGTCTGGAATTTTAAATGACTGTGCAAGTAATGAATTAGTCGGTCAGCCCTCGTGTTCGACCTGGCAACGTCTTGCGAGGTGTTACAATTTCATTGGTATCAGAGCTACAGTTTAGTCGATTCTAGGACTCGTATACGTTTGGTCAGCTTAATGTATTTTGTGTATTGATGTGGTGATTCTGCTATTGAAATTGTTATTATATGATCCGTCTCGACGAGCGTAGCTATGATCTTGAGGTGCGGCGCTGCTCCGCACAGTGAAGCTCCGCGGACTTCAACGATGCTAGTAATCCGAATGGAGTGAAGCTTTCTATAGCGTAATGAATGATTGGTTCAACCAATACATTCGACTAACGGCTGTTCCACA